>NC_036872.1:34727667-34730436 GCF_002910315.2 Salvelinus sp. IW2-2015
GGAGGGAAGGGAGGGATGGAGGAGAGGAGAGAAGAGAGGGGAGAGAGCGAGGGAAGGAAAGGAGAGGTGAGGAGAGGTGAGGTTGAGGAGACGGGAGGGGAGAGGGTGGGGGTAATATCCATATCTACTCTCATACCGTTTGTTGATTATCATTTTTCTACCAAAGCTCTTTATTGGCAGCAAGTATGAGACAGCGCAGAGAAGCGGAGAAATGTTATTGCTCTATTTTGGCATGCATAGTAGGCCAGAGACATGCTTTTATAATTCAACATGGATTACAGAAGGCAGGAGTCAGGAATTTGTGTTTCAGTAGGATTGGGACTGAAAGAAACTTGCCTAGACCTCATGCCTCTGAATTGTATCAGACTTCATTCTGTTGCAGAGATGCCTTAGTGAATTGTGCATAGGCCTATCACATTTGTGACTGTGAAGTCAAAGAGGCACATGTTATTTTATAGACTGTATTGTAGGGGTTTCCTGTAGCGCTTATGAACTGCTTTGGTGCGCGTGTGCAGTCTGGGTAGGGTCAATTAGTGCATGTGTGCTTTGAATTTGTTGGCAACTTTTAGATGAATGCTGTCTATTTCTTTAAAATGGACCACTCTTCCCTCATCATACACCACACACACCCATCACCTTCACACACCCCATTCCCCCTCACGCATTCACCATATTCCCCCAACCTCAGCGCCCATTCCCACCGACTACCACCCATTCACACCTATTACCCCCTACTCGACACTCTATCCCCACTCACCATGTCTCTTCATATCATTCCCCACTCTCCCATTCCTCGTTGCATTGCACAGCCTCAAGTATAATAGCCATCTCCTTCACATGGCTTGACATTGCACAGCTCTCCAATCAGCCTAGACATTGTAATGAAATATGATGGTAATGATGTATATTTCATTTTCTTGGTATAGACTTTTTCGGATACCCCCAAGGACACTGTGCCCGTACATGTCATGACAGTGAAGACTGGCTGGATACACACTGCTCTGGTCTCAGTAGTACAAAAGCTTCTGTCTAGGAAAAGTCTGCAGGGATAGGAAGGGCTGGAAGGGGATAGACCGTCGGTGAGGGATTGACAGAGAGATTTTTCAGATTTCTGAGCTCTAGCTGGCGCGTGGCTGCTGCCTATAGTGGGCCAGAGGCTATACTGAGCGCTGCACAACCATGTCCTTTCTGTTTTATTTGATTTGTGCCAGATACAAATTATACCCCGACAGCCTCCAGACACCTTGTTTACGAGGGTTACCTTGTGTAGTAAATCATAGGTAGCTTGTTCAGTAGCGATTCGCAACTCAATCGCCGTGCAGCTGTTTTTTCCTTTTAGAGGGAAGAGAGAGCGTGAGTCTGACATGTAGTCAGCAATTAATCCGCTTCTCTCGCGATCTAGATATGATTTCGACTGATTCTCTTCATATTGTCTCTTCTGAGTGAGCTCGCCGGACTCGTATCTATACGCTCCTCATCCTGCTTCTATAGCCGACCTACCGAATCTCTCCTAGCATCTTCTCGTGGTGAAGTCTATGCTATCACTACCTCCTCTCCTCTCTTCACCCCTCTCCTCCCCTCCCCTCCCCTCCTCTCCATATGGTAAACAGTTGGTCCCCAAGATACCTTGACATTTAAAACATGTCCTCTCTCTGTTATTCATGAGCTGATCTGCTATCCGTATAATCATCAACTTGATTTTGCSAAATATAAGAGATATTCTATCATATGTTGAAGGCGGTTATCTAACAGGCTTAGCAACTTTGGTCATTTGAATTTTGTCTGAGTGCCGTTACAAAGTTATTACGATTCGACAACGCTATACTTTGGGTGCGCTATGTGCGTCCTGTGCACACTCTATGTGGAGATAGCTTCCTGCTGAAATGTGCTGAATTAGTCGAGGAACATGATAACGATGGGAATTTATGAACGGCCKGTTTCGCAATTCACAACAATGTCGATCAAAGATAGTTACTTTATCATTACTACATAGGTTATCAGTTTCATTTGCTCTAAAATCTTCACTAGTGGTGCAGCCAAGCCGAAAAGGTGGCACAGTGACCTTCTTATTTGGGGTGAACCCTGGCATAGTGAGCACATTTTGGTTTTAAACGCTTTAATGGGAACTTCCAATATTTTTGGTATTTCCAGGGACTCTGGATACTGAAACTCGGTTGTCATGTTGGTTTGAAGGGTCGGGAGACAGACGCAGGAATGCGTAATAGTTTTTTTTATTGCACCCAAATTACGGCGTGCCGTGTAAAGGCACGGGGACGAAGACCAAACAAACACGTAACAAAACACAGGGTAGAAACCCAAACAAAAGAGTGAGGAGTGCCTTGAATAAATAACACACGCGCACAATGATTAACACACGGGACGAGACACGTAATCATCTGCGCAATCCATAAGGGCGGGAAAGTCCAAAACACACAGCACAGGTACTCACACACGCCAACGGACATTGTAACAATAATCAACCGCCCAATGGAAACCAAAGGGCACATATATACAAATACAATCAGTGGGAATAGGGGACAGATGTGTGCAATGAAAGTTCCGGAGGGATCCGTGACACCGGTACTGAAACTTGATACAAGTGCCACAAARAGGGACATAGGCAAATTACAGTTGGCCCAGAACAGAGCAGCACGGCTGGCCTTTAAATGTACACAGAGAGTTAACATCAATAACATGCATGTCAATCTCTGCTAGCTCAAAGTAGAGGAAAGATTGACTGCATTACATCGTTTTGTTCACTCGCTAGGT
>NC_036872.1:34738956-34780712 GCF_002910315.2 Salvelinus sp. IW2-2015
CTTAGTCGTTTTCAATGTTAGTTTGAGTTTGCTGCAACGGTCTGCTGCCAGGCAGATTTTTTTTAAATCACAGACAAGCTAGTGCCCAAGTTACCATGGTAACACCCATCCTTAAAGGGGAAACTGAAAATGTTTGTCTCACTAATGTTGAACCATGTAGTCCCATTCACAGAGAGCTGCATCTCCCCCTTAATGAAACCATGTAGTCCCATTCACAGAGAGCTGTATCTCCCCCTTAATGAAACAGCACCCAGGTAATCTACTCCAGGGCCATTTCTGATTTGCTCTGACAGACATGTAGGCTACACACACACTCACATGCATACACAATCACCTGAGGTTTGCATTGCAAAGCAGCTAGTCTATCATGTTGATAACAATATATTAACTCACTAGAATGAGCAAAATATTCATACAAAGTGTCAAGTTCACCTGTGGCAACCAACACAGCGATTGTATCCTCGATACATCTGCATTTACAATGATATATGATATTGCTTCAGACATGTACAATTGCATTGTTAGAGTTGCAGTATCTTCAGAATTACATAAGCTATGCACAGAATGTACTGCAGACATAAAGAAAACCTCAGAAAAACCTAAATAGGATGCTGAGAAAAATATGACTGACAGGAAGAGGATGGTTTAGTCAAACACTGAGCCAATTTGAGCTACTGTAACAGTACCATTGTGTGCTGTCGGTGTTGACAATCTGTCATAAATCAGCTTCATAAACCGAGCATATCCTGTGTCAATATTTCCAGCATGAGAACAGAGACAGCTACCTCCCGGCGCGCCACGGTTATGTCATTCAAATATTTTCCTTATAATCGATTATTGAATCTATATATTCGATATAAATGTAGCCTAATGATAAATGCATATTATCTGCCTAAAGATAATGATCTATAACGTTATATGGGATAATTAAACTGCGCTTTACCGCTGCGCGCTCGCGACACCACATCGGTTTGTGAAGATGCTGCAGGTTTGATATCGAACTGGTACTCTGAGTCTGAAACATGCAGCGGCTTCATGCGGGTCTATCTGGGGTACCTTTGCCCAGCATCACTCCCAAAAGAACCCATCGTCCGTATCGGCATCGACGGGTTGACCCAAGTCGGTTCCTCTGAGGATTTCGTGGCCTCGGTCTTGACGTCTGGGTCTATCTCCGAGGGAGACGGTGTGAGTTTAGCGCCTGCCATCTTTACTTCTCCCGCTCCTAAGTTAACTCCAGCGGAGAATTACCAATATGTTACCTCTCTCTTGTCAATACCAGATAATGGAATCAGCAGCGACTAAAAGTGAAACCCGCATCCTGAATGCACTACCGCTGCAAGTAAGACCAAGGTATACTTCCCCTTCCTTTCTGCAATAGCCTACTAAATCCTCCGMGAAAGTGCTGTGAGCTTCTTGTGATTCAGCAGCACTCCATCCTTTAGAGATGTGTGCTCCGTTGCGTCTTAGCCAGCTCAAGTCGTCATCCCAACGTCAAACCATTCTACCCAGTAGACTGGCGCTTCTTGTTGCAACTGTAGCTGCAACATTATTCATTGATTTTGAAAGGGGGATGTGTTCAAATGTGTTTTATAATCATTTAAAATAGTCTCAGATGTCATTCGATGCACCTAAATATGATGTGTACKAACAGTTACATTTGTACAGTGTAAAGTGCCATTACTGCATTATGAATACTTTTACATAATGCATCGAATCACTGTGGGTTATTTGTTTACAAAGCAAAAGTGATGGATGACTCATTCATACTGTGACATCTCAGTAATGCACCAGCAATCCTCACCAGACATGCCACTTCTATAATCAATCATCAACATCAGTCAGTGACAAATCTGCAGAAGGCCTCAAGTATCATCTAAATGGAGGAGTCAGTTACATTGCAGACACAACAAGCAGAGGCAGCAGCACCAGACCCACAGGCTGATGATGAACAGCTGCACACTAGCAGGCTTGTATGCACTTAATACAGGACATGATTTATAAACTCTGAAACAAAAATGGAAAAAATCCATTCAGGAGTGTTCAGGAGCACTGCATTGACTATATAATGCTTGTATGCACTTACTACACTACATAATGATAGGCTACCAAAACAAAAATTCAACATTCACCCCCTCACAATATATTGTACAAAAACATTACTAAAACCTTTTGTTCTGTAGTGAGGAGGACAATAAAAGGAAATACTAAGACAGCTTGTCACAAACACATTGTAGATTGATGAGTAGATGTGTTATTCGAACTCAGATTGAAGATATCACCCATCATGTTTGTGTTTGGTTTGGATTTTTATCGAAAACTGGAGTGGAATAAGACAAGTGAAGGAGGATTAGCTCTAGATAAAAAATTGATGAGACGAAGGAGTATTAATATAAATGTGATAAACGAAGGGAAGTGTGATATAAATGTGATGGAGACGAAGAAGTGTGATATAAATAAGAGACGAAGGGACGTGTGATATAAATGTGATGAGACAAGAAGTGTGATATAATGTGAAGAGATAAGAAAGGAATAAAGGATGGAGACAAGAAGTTGTAATAAATGTGATGAACGAAGGGAAGTGTGATATAAATGATGAAGCCGAAGGAAGTGGTGATATAAATGGAATTATAAAGACGAAGAGTATATAAAATGAGACGAAGGGAAGTGTGATATAAATGTGATGGAGACGAAGGGAAGTGTGATATAAATGGAATAGAGACGAAGGGACGTGTGATATAAATGTGATGGAGACGGAAGGTAGTGCAAGAAAAAAGAAAAAAGTCATTTAGAATGAAGGATGTTAAAGGGATGAGGAGGAAAATATGTGCTGAGTAGAGTACACAGACTGCACAGAGACACCTGTTGGTGATGGAGAGAACTGCAGGTCTAACTCCAGCCTTACAGACACTGAGCAGTAGCAGCAAGCTAGCAGCAGCAAGCTACCAGAAGGAGACAACTGAATGATGGGCAAATATGGCAAATATAATGTAGCTGTAAATATGTATACTGGAACAACTGCCGATTTACACTTAGTGTAAACAACATTATGAACACCTGTTCTTTCCATGACATAGACTGACCAGGTAAATCCAGATGAAAGCTATGATCCCTTATTGATGTCACTTCTTAAATCCACTTCAATCAGTGTAGATGAAGGGGGAGAAGCCAGGTTAAATTGGGATTCTTAAGCCTTGAGACAATTGAGACGTGGATTGTGTATGTGTGCCATTCAGAGGGTGAATGGGCAAGACAAAAAATGTAAGTGCCTTTGAACAGGCTATGGTAGTAGGTGCCAGGYGCACCAGCTTGTGTCAAGAACTGCAACGCTGCTGGGTTTTTCACGCTCAACAGTTTCCTGTGTGTATCAAGAATGGTCCACCACCCAAAGGACATCCAGACAACTTGACACAACTGTGAGAAGCATTGGAGTCAACATATGGAACACTTTCGACACCTTGTAGAGTCCATGCACTGAYGAATTTAGGCTGTTCTGGGGGAAAAAGGTAGGGTGCAACTCAATYTTAGGAAGGTGTCCTTAATATTTTGTCCACTCAGCGTAGAATACAAATAAAACAACAGGAGCAGACAGACACAACTGAACTGTATTTGAATCAGTATTTGATGGGCAAATATGGCCAATAGCTCATAGGACAAGTTGCTTCATTGAATCAGTGAATATGTATGCAACATTTGGGATTCACTCTCGCTTGGGAACCCAACATCTTAACCATTAGACCAGTGGGAAATCAGCCTGGTCCAAGAGCAACTATTGAGCTTTACTGTTGAGGCTCAGGCAGGGCTACGTCACGATGGTGTGATTTCAGATCACCTCTGCTACAACAACATACAATAACAACATACTGTAGTGTTGTTAGCAGACTGAACAGTCACTATTTGAACAGTCAGCAGGTTGAACAGTCACAGGATGAAAACAGTCAGCAGGTTGAACAGTCAGTAATTGAACAGTCAGCAGGTTGAACAGTCAGCAGGTTGAACAGTCAGCTGATTGAACAGTCAAGCAAGCTGGTAGACATCAGCGAACTGAACAGTCAGCAGTTGAACAGTCAGCAGGTTGAACAGTCAGCAATTGACAGTCAGCTAATTGAACAGTCAGCAAGTTAAACAGTCAGCAATTCAACCAGTCAGCAATATTGAACAGTCAGCAGATTGAACAGTCAGCAATTAAACAGTTAGCAGATTCAACTGTCAGCAATTAACAGTCAGCAGATTGAACACATCAGCAAGTTAAACAGTCAGCAAATCAACAGTCAGCAATTTGAACAGTCACTATTGAACATCAGCAAGTGAACAGTCAGCAGATTCAACAGTCAAAATTTCAATAGTCAGCAATTGAACAGTCGCAGATTCAACAGTCAGCTGATTGAATAGTCAAATTCCGGTGTCCACATCAACAACAAACTAGAATGGTCCAAACACACCAAGACAGTC
The DNA here is from genome assembly GCF_002910315.2 of Salvelinus sp. IW2-2015. Lineage (NCBI taxonomy): Eukaryota > Metazoa > Chordata > Actinopteri > Salmoniformes > Salmonidae > Salvelinus > Salvelinus sp. IW2-2015. Next base: position 34,743,406 of record NC_036872.1, read on the forward strand.
GTGAAGAGCACGACAAAGCCTATTCCCCCTAAAAAACTAAAAAAATTTGTCATGGTCCTGAGATCCTCAAAAGGTTCTACAGCTGCAACATCGAGAGCATCCTGACTGGTTGCATCACTGCCTGGTACGGCAATCGCTCGGCCTCTGACCGCAAGGCACACAAGAGGTACGGCCCAATACATCACTGGGCTAAGCTGCCTGCCATCCAGACCTCTACACCAGCGTGTCAGAGGAAGGCCCTAAAAATTGTCAAAGACACCAGCCACCCAAGTCATAGACTGTTTTCTCTACTATCGCATGGCAACGGTACTGGAGCGCCAAGTCTAGGATAAAAAGGCTTCTCAACAGTTTTAACCCCAAGCCATAAAACTCCTGAACAGGTAATCAAATGGCTACCCGACTATTTGCATTGTCCCTCCCCAACCCTCTTTTTACGCTGCTTTACTCTCTGTTTATCATATATGCATAGTCACTTTAACTATACATTCATGTACATACTACCTCAATTGGGCCGACCAACCGGTGCTCCCGCACATTGGCTAACCGGCTATAGCATTGTGTCCGCCACTCAACACCCACCAACCCCTCTTTTACACTACTGCTACTCTCTGTTCATCTATATGCATATCACTTTAACCATATCTACAATGCATACTAGCCTCGCTACTTTTATAGCCTTGCTACTGTATATAGCCTGTCTTTTTACTGTTGTTTTATTTCTTTACCTACCTATTGTCACCTAATACCTTTTTTGCACTATTGGTTAGAGCCTGTAAGTAAGCATTTCACTGTAAGGTCTACACCTGTTGTATTCGGCGCACGTGACAAATAAACTTCTTTGATTTGATTCACCAGTCAGCAGGATGAAACAGTCAGCTGATAACAGTCAGAAGTGAACAGTCAGGAATGAACAGTCAAGTATGAAATCGGAAGTTAACATCGCAGCGTTGACAGACAGAAGTTGAAACAGCAGTTGAACAGCAGCTGATGAACATTCAGAGATTTGAACTATCAGCTGATTACAATCAGGAAGGTTGAACAATCAGAAGTGAACAATCAGCTATTGAACATTCAGGAAGTGAACAGTCAGCAGGTTGAACAGTCAGGAAGTTGAACAGTCAGAAGTTAACAGTCAGCTGATTGAACATTCAGGAATTTGAGACAGTCAGGAAGTTGAACAGTCAGGAAGTTGAACAGTCAGGAAGTTGAACAGTCAGGAAGTTGAACAGTCAGCAGATTGAACAGTCAGGAAGTTGAACAGTCAGGAAGTTGAACAGTCAGGAAGTTGAACAGTCAGGAAGTTGAACAGTCAGGAAGTTGAACCGTCAGGAAGTTGAACAGTCAGCAGATTGAACCGTCAGATAATTGATAATGGGCCGTTTGGGATTGGGGCAGAAAGGTCCCCTTAAAACGACCACATTCAGACACAAAAAAAAAGGCTAATTTTCAGCCAGAATAGCAGTCTGCCTCCCTACCTCATTCTAGGCTGCAGATGGGAGCAGAGAGCCACAGTACCACTGGTCTGTCAAAACAAATTAGAACCAAACAGCTTCAAGCAGACATCACAGCTGTCTGCTTCAACATAACATGGCCAGAGAGGGAGACAGGCTACCTAGTCAACACCACTGCCACTATGGACAAAAACACATATCCACACATATCCACACACATATCCACACATATCCACACACATATCCACACATATACACACATATACACACATACAGTGCATTCGGAAAGTATTTAGACCCCTTGACTTTTTCCACATCTTGGTTTCATCAGACCAGTGTCGTATCGTGACTATCATTAATGTGATGACGGCTATTTTATCAAATAAATTAACTATGTTTAATTATTACGTGATTAAATTAATAATGTAACAATGAATTCAWTAGTAACTTGGGGCACCACGGACAAAGTTTGTTTTAATGAGTTACTGTTTCCTGAATTAACTCAAGAATATATCAGAATATATTGTTATCATACCAGTCATGCGGATTTAGAAATGCAAATTATATTTAGCTTAGCTTCTCTCTGTTGAAACCACTCGATCCGTCTGTGACAAATAGTTAGACAGAAAGTCTCTGGTTGTGTAAGTCTCTCGTTGTCCACCAGAGGTCACAATGTCCTCAGTTGTAGGCCTCTTTGTTTCTGACTGTTCGTTCCTTTGATAAGATCTTCCTTGTGTCTTTGGTCAAAGTTCTAGACTACTTTACATTACCCAGCTGCAGACTGAGAATGTCTGGTATAGTCTTCGCCTTCTGCACTTGTCGAGTTTCAGAGGGTCTTACCATTTCRTACAGGACGGCAGGCAGGCTCAGGGGCAGGCAGAGTGGACAGGCAGGCGAGCTCAGAGATGGGACAGGCAAGGGTCAAAACCAGGAGGGCGAGAGAAAAAAAGAGACTGGGTAGAAGCAGGAGCTGAGATGAAAAACGCTGGTTGACTTGACAAACAAGACGAACTGGCAACAGACAAACAGAGAACACAGGTATAAGTACCCAAGGGATAATAAGTACCCAAGGGATAATGGGGAAGATGGGCGACACCTGGAGAGGGGGTGGAGTCAAGCACAAGGACAGGTGAAACAGATCAGGGCGTGACATGTAAACCTGATAACTCATTTGTAGAGGTACAGTTATTTAGTTACACCGTCCTTAATGATATCACAAAACAATAAACTTTTGACAGGCTGCATCGTTTGGATCCCCACCAACCATTCCAGGCATGTGGATTTGAGAACTAATCTTCCAATGCCCAATCTTTTGATGTTTGAAGTTTTTGGCAAGATTCTCTCTTTACACACAAAGGATTTTTGACTTCTCCATACTGCAGTKCACGAGAGAGAAAGTTTACGACCGTCATTAAAGTCATAGAATGTTGTTTAGATGTTTTAACAACTTGATTGGAGTACACATGTGGTAAATTCAATTGGTTGGACATGATTTGGAAAGGCACACACTTGTCTATATAAGGTCCCACAGTTTACAGTGCATGTCAGAGCAAAAACCAAGCCATGAGGTCGAAGGAATTGTCCGTAGAGCTCCAAGAGAGAATTGTGTCGAGGCACAGATCTGGGGAAGGGTACCAAAAAATGTCTGCAGCTTTGAAGGTCCCCAAGAACATAGTGGCCCTCCATCATTCTTAAATGGAAGAAGTTTGTAATCACCAAGACTCTTCCTAGAGCTGTCTGCCCGGCCAAACTGAGCAATTGGCGGAGAAGGGCCTTGGTGAGGGAGGTGACCAAGAACCCAATGGTCACTCTGACAGAGCTCAAAATCAAATCAAATTGTATTGGTCACATACATGTGATTAGTAGATGTTATTGCGGGTGTAGCAAAATGCTTGTTATTCTAGCTCCGACAGTGCAGTAATATTGTCACGTATACTCCCTCTCCGGCCTCTAGGTCATCAGGCTGCTGATTATCCCGCACCCCTGTCACCATCGTCTCGTGCACCTGCGCCTCATGACACTCACCTGGACTCCATCACCTCCTCGATTATCTTCCCTATATCTGTCACTCCCCTTGGTTCTTTCCTCAAGTGTTATTGACTCTGACTCTGTTTCAGTTTCATGTCTGTGCGTTGTTCATGTTTTTTGTATTATGTTTTCCCTGATTTATTAAATGATTCACTCCCTGAACTTGCTTCCCGACTCCCAGCGCACACGTTACAAATATCTAACAAGTAATATCTAACAAATTACACAACATACACCGAATACACACAAATCTAAGTAGGAATGAATTAAGACTATATACATATATGGATGAGCGATATCAGAGCGGAACGGACTAAGATAACGTAGAATAGTATAGAATACAGTGTATACATATGAGATGAGTAATGCAAGATATGTAAATATTATTAAGTGACTAAGATACAGGTAGAATAGTATAGAATACAGTATATACATATGAGATGAGTAATGCCAGATATGTAAACATTTTTAAAGTGACTAGTGTTCCATTCCTTAACGTGGTCAGTGATTTCTAGTCTATGCATATAGGCAGCAGTCTCTAGTGTGCTAGTGATGGCTGTTTAACAGTCTGATGGCCTTGAGATAGAAGCTGTTTTTCAGTCTCTTGGTCCCAGCTTTGATGCACCTGTACTGACCTCGCCTTCTGGATGATAGCGGGGTGAACAGGCAGTGGCTCGGGTGGTTGATGTCCTTGATGATCTTGTTGGCCTTCCTGTGACATCGGGTGCTGTCGGTGTCCTGGAGGGCAGGTACTTTGCCCCCGGTAATGCGTTGGGCAGACCACACCACCCTCTGGAGAGCCATGCAGTTGCGGGCGGTGCAGTTGCAGTACCAGCCGGTGATATAGCCCGACAGGATGCTTTCAATTGTGCATCTGTAAAAGTTTGTGAGGGTTTTATGTGACATGCCAAATTTCTTTAGCCTCCTGAGGTTGAAGAGACTCTGTTGCGGCTTCTTAACCACACTGTCTGTGTGGGTGGTCCATTTCAGTTTGTCAGTGATGTGTACACCAAGGAACTTGAAGCTTTCCACCTTCTCCATTGTGTTCCCTTCAATGTAGATAGGGGGATGCACCCTCTGTTGTTTCCTGAAGTCCACGATCATCTCCTTTGTTTTGTTGACGTTGAGTGAGAGGTTGTTTTCCAGGCACCACACTCCCAGGGCCCTCACCTCCTCCCTATTGGCTGTCTCGTTATCGTTGGTAATCAAGCCTACTACTGTTGTGTCATCTGCAAACTTGATGATTGAGTTGGAGGCGTGCTTGGCCACACAGTCATGGGTGAACAGGGAGTACAGGAGGGGTCTGAGCACGCACCCATGTGGGGCCGCAGTGTTGAGGATCAGCGGAGTGGAGGTGATCTTTCCTACCTTCATCACCTGGAGGCKGCCCGTCAGGAAGTCCAGGACCCAGTTGCACAGGGCGGGGTTCAGACCCAGGGCCTCGAGCTTAATGATGAGCTTGGAGGGTAATATGGTGTTGAATCCTGAGCTATAGTCAATAAACAGCCTTCTTACATAGGTATTCCTCTTGTCCGGATGGGATAGTGTGAAGAGTGATGGCGATTGCATCGTCTGTGGATCTATTGGGGCGGTAAGAAAATTTAAGTGGGTCTAGGTTGTCAAAGCTTTGAGAGACTAGTCAAGGATCATTTCACCACTACCTTACCTGCCAACCTAGACCCACTTCATGATGACAGAGGTAAGTGCTACGGAGCGATAGTCATTAAGTTCAGTTAACTTTGCCTTCTTGGGTACAGGAACAATGGTGGCCATCTTGCAGCATGTGAGGACAGCAGACTGGGATAGGGAGAGATTGAATATGCCCGTAAACACACCAGCCAGCTGGTCTGGGCATGCTCTGAGGATGTGGCTAGCGATGCCGTCAGGGCCGTCAGCCTTGCGAGGGTTAACGAGTTTAAATATTTTACTCACATCGGCCACGGAGAAGGAGAGCACACAGTCTTTGGTAGCGGGCCACATCGGTGGCACTGTGTTATCCTCAAAGCGTGCGAAGAATGTGTTTAGCTTATCCGGAAGCAAGATGTCGGTCTCGGAGACGTGGCTGGTTTTCCTTTTGTAGTCTGTGATTGTCTGTAGTCCCTGCCACATACGTCTCATGTCTGAACCGTTGAATTGCGACTCCACTTTATCTCTATACTGACATTTAGCTTGTTTGATTGCCTTGCGGAGTGAATAACTACACTGTTTATATTCTGCCATATTCCCAGTCAMCTTGCCATGGTTAAATGCGGTGGTTTGTGCTTTCAGTTTTGCACAAATGCTACCATCTATTCACTGTTTTTGGTTACGGTAGGTTTTAATAGTCACAGTGGGTACTACATCTCCTTATAAACTCATTCACCGTATCTGTGTATGCGYCTAGATAATTTTTTCGCAAGCTACCCGGAACATATCCCATTCCACGTGATCAAAACAATCCTGAAGCGTGGGTTCTTATTGGTCAGATCAGGGTTGAATAGTACTTCCTGTTTGAGTTTCTGCCTATAGGAAGGGAGGAGCAAGATGGAGTCGTGGTCAGATTTGCAAAAAGGAGGGAGGGGGAAGCATTCCGGAAGTTTGAATAGCAATGGTCAAGAGTCTTAGCAGCGCGAGCAGTACAGTCAATATGTTGATAGAACTGTGGCAGCCTAGTCCTCAAATTTCTTTGTTAAAGTCCCCAGCAACAATAAATACAGCCTTAGGATATGTGCTTTCCAGTTTGCATAAGTCCAGTGAAGTTCTTTGAGGGCCGTTGTGTTATCGGCTTGAGGGGGATGTAAACGGCCGTGGCAATGACGGAGGAGAATTCTCTTGGGAGATAATATGGCCGGCATTTGATTGTGAGGTATTCTAGGTCGGGTGACCGAAAGGATTTGAGTTATTTTATGTTCCTAGAATTACACAATGAGTCGTTCATCATGAAACACACCCCTCCGCCCTTCTGCTTCCCGGATAGATATTTATTCCTGTCTGCGTGATGTACTGAGAACCCTGCTGGCTTTACGGACTCCGACAGAGTATCCCGAGATAGCATGTTACAGTATGTGTATGTATGTTACAGGCCCCGATGTCTCTCTGGAAAGAAATCCTTGCTCTAAGCTCCTTTTTTTCAGAGGCATGGACTGGGACACTAGTCAGGATCGAAGGAAAGATGAACAGAGCAAAGTACAGAGAGATCTTTGATGAAAACCTGCTCTAGAGCACTCAGGACCTCAGATTGGGGCGAAGGTTCATCTTCCAACAGGTCAATGGCACTAAGCACACAACCAAGACAACGCAGGAATAGCTCGGGATGAGTCTCTGAATGTCCTTGAGTAGCCCAGCCAGAGCCCGGACTTGAACCCGATCGAACATCTCTGGAGAGACCTGAAAATAGCTGTGCAGCAACACTCCGCATCCAACCTGACAGAGCTTGAGATGATCTGCAGAGAGGAATGAGAGAAACTCCCCTAATACAGGTGTGCCAAACTTGTAGCGTCATACCCAAGAAGACTCAAATCTGTAATCTCTACCAAAGCGGGTTCAACAAAGTACTGAGTAAAGGGTCAGAATGCATATGTAACCGTGATATTTCATTTTCTTTMTTTMTTTTTACAAAACCTGTTTTTGCTATGTCATTATTAAAATTAGAATATTCAATTCACATAATTGCCTTAACGGGGGAAATCAAACAAGCAAAACAACATGGCAGTGATTTAGACTGTGCAAAGGCATTTCAGCTTATTATTTCACCTGCCAGCCTTATTCACAGGCAAATGAAAGATGGTTGTAATATGCTACAATAATKACACTATTGGGGGATATGAAGCCTAAGACAAAAGTTGTAACAGACAGCAGAGACATCCCACTGGGCACACGCTGGTTGAACCAACAAGGAAAAGATGTTGAATTGACGTCTGTGCCCAGTGGGATGAACACATATACAAAAAATATTTATTTTCAGACAAGTCGAAACACTAGCCATGAGGTCCTTTTCAATCCATTCCACCTGCCTGCACAGAGAGGAGAGAGAGCAGAATGATCCTGCTGCCATCTCTCACAGAAACCATTTACTATTTCCCCTAACCTATTACCGTCTCCACAGCAACCTTCAAGGTGACGACCAGACAGGTTCATACTATTTTAAATCTTATACTCTGGGTGTTTGTTTTAGCCTGCAGATAGACTGGGTTCACAGTTTTCCGTCTACTCTATTGCTTTCATAAGATGCCAGGCAAACTCAATCAAGCACAGCTAAAGTATTTGAAAATAATTTTGAATAGTACTTGAACCCAGGTCTGGTTACATTGCTGTGTTTTCTTGTGCTCCTTAGTCTTTCCTCTGATGAGCTCCTTATGTCCAAGTCATTACAGCAGCTGATTCAGCCTGACAACCAGAGGGCTCCAGCCTACACCAATGGCAGCTAATTAATTTGGCCAGACAAACAAACGTCTGAGGGTGAAATTGCTGCTCCAATAATTACCTAATACAACGAAATGAGGGAAAGATGTTATAACAGAGAGGTCTCCGCTGATGATTCTCTTTTATCTCATCCCAGAAGTCTACCTTCAGCTGCAGATCCCACGRGGACGGGCCTCGTGAGACCGTGCTGCTTGATAACCACGACAATTAGTATCATCTGAGATGTGGCTATAAAACAGTAACCATTCATACAGTAGACACTCTAGAGCTGAGGCAAAGCAATGTCTACTTCAATCTATTTCTATGTGTGAACTAGCTAGGAGATGATTAATAAATATAGAGATGTGCTGAAAGTGTTCAAAGCCTTAAATCAAAGGTAGAAATATCATCTCAGAAACACAATGTAATTCTCATACTGATTGAGCTACAGTACATTCCACAATGCAGATGTAAAGTACAGTGCAGTCAATTTAAAATGAAACTAAAACAATTTCTAGTGCTGATGAGGGTGATAGGTGAGAGCTGTAACTGTGGCCCACCCACACACTAGCATGATGACTAAGCCTACCTATGGTCTAGACTCCAGGCTCGGAATCTGACAGCGTGTGTGTGTCTGAGCTTAGAGGTGCCTTGTTTTGGCAGCAACATAGCCCAACACTCCAGGCACATCACATATCCTCAGAACACGGACCATTGGATACAAACAAGCAGGAAACAGTTGACCCTTCTAACTGACCCTCCCTGAGGCACATACAGCCCTTGAAGCATTCAGAGGACACCATCACCATCACCATCATCATTATCACTGCTACACCCTGCCATAAACACGGTGATGGAAACCCAGTTAGGCTCTTGTCCTTGGCTGCGTTGTTGTTGCCATGGTGTGTGACGCGTTTTCAAAGTACTTCATGTTTATTTCTCTATTAARCATGCTATCGAAAACAGGGTCTGTAGTCAAACTATGTAATTCCCCCTCAAAGGAACAGTTATGGTTGATTTAGCATGTAATTACCACCACTCATTCCATATAGCTTCCATAAGCGTCATGAAAAGAGGGAGGGGGTAGGGAAACAAAATGATTCATCGGAAAGAAAGGTAGGTGGAACCAATTATYACAAACGTCACCCTGCTACTCATTCGGGTTTCAATCAAGTGGCGTTTCTATTTCTGACTTGGGTCGTATCTACCAACCACTCTTCCTCTTCTCTTCCTCTCCTCCGTCAGCCCTCCTTCCTCCCATCCTCCTGTCATATGCGTGCCCYCATTGTGCCTGTTCATCTCTAGCTTCCAGCCCTGAAGATAATGACAGCCAGGGAGTGGATCCCTTCTGAGGACGCCCATGCTAGCCTGCAACACCAGCCAACCAGGGAACATCAGTCAATCAGGGAGACAGACAGCACTGACAGAGCCCACTAGCCTAGCATAGCCTACTACTGAGACGGACAGGGAGACAGGGAGGGAGACGGACAAGGAGACAGGGAGGGAGACAGTGGGGAGACAAACAGGGAGACAAAAAGGGAGACAAACGGGGAGACAGACAGGGAGACAGGACGGGAGACAGACAGGAAGATAGACAGAGAGACAGACAGGAGCAGACAGGGAGACAGACAGACAGAGACAGACAGCACTGGCAGAGCCTCATGGGCCTCACAACTACCCCTCCCCTCCCACCCACTAGCCTCGGCCGCTAATATTAATTATTATATTTCATAATGTAAGGATGAGAATTGGATGTTAGTGATTGATTAGTAATGCCTGACGAGTCCCTATAAATTGGTCTATGTCATGCCAGATAATTGAGATAGCATGCCAAACGGCATGTTAAATGGCTCTTTTCTAAAAATCAAAGACAGTAAATATTGCTTGGGTTAGGATAGAGGGAGAGAGACCAAGAAAGAGGGAGGAGAGTGAACGATGCAGAACATTCTATATATCAGCACAGAGCATAGCAAAACCAAAATGAGTTTTATTTTCTGCTTACTGTAAGCTCTAAGCTCTGGAGTTTGGAAATAACCAATCAGCACTGAGGATGAACTAATTACATGTGCTTCCATTTTGGATAATGTTCTTCGAGACAAGCCTATAAAAACTGTATGTGCGTGAAGATGCTTCTCACATAAAACCCACAGACAGCGATTAGGGAAGACAGACTCTGCCATGGAGATCTCCATAAATGATGGTGTCTAAATGGATAGAAAACACTGCGGTAGCCCAGCAACCAGCTACAATTATCTTCAACAATGTGACTTCTGAGACACTCAAGGGAAAATATACGTGAAGGAGTATGCATTGGGAGGCACTGTGTTTTCAGGTTATTCTGGCTCTAAGGGAGAAATATACTGTTACATATTAATAGTCAAATATGTTATGTGATATTCTCAGTGCAGTAAAATGAAACACCATATCAACAAATCTGCTGATGCATACACTATTACTCTAAAGCAATCTCTATGAGCTWCTGATCAACATTCTTTCATCCGACCTTGATAAATCTTTAAAAAACTGCACATAAAATGGACCACTGCTCTGGCAAAGAGAAAATATGTCATGTACATCTTCTCTCAGTAAGGAAAATACAGAGAAATCAGTATCCCACAACAAAAAACAYACTGTCCAATTTGAGCAGGAAAAATACTACAATATTTTGAAYAGGACTGTCAAAGTTAGAGTGTTAATAACACATTAACGCGTGACATGTTTAGCGCTGTATATTGYTTTGACAACGTCAATCGCCATTTCTTCACAGCACGAGACCATTTATGCGCACCTGTTTCCGCATCAATCCCTTTAAGTGCAGAACACAACACGGAACACAGMTACAGTCAATGATTGTGCCTTTACATCGCTGAAGACTCTATTCCTCTAGCCAAAATCTTGTCACAGTTATGCCCAATATTACTGGAGCTATGATTTGTCTTTCTGCCACGGATTCATGTGCATGTCACGGGCCATTTTAAACTACTCACAAGACACATTTTTGGGGTTTGATATAAGAAAACATTGTTTAGCTAGCTAATCATGTTACCTACCTAGCTAGCTACCTGATAACTGACTAGGCTATGCACAMWTTTGAATGACACAGGAAGAACTGAACAGGAATAGGCTACTCAAATAAGGTTGCTCCAAAAGGTAGGCTGCATATGTAAAAGTGGGGTGTGTATGACTGTGTGTGAGAGGGGATGCATGAGAACAGGTTACGTGTGAAGAGACGGGATGTGGGCGAGAGCAGCGAGTAACTGCAGAGAAGAGAAGGATGTGGAGAGCAGGAGTAAGTGAGAGAGAGAGAAGGATGGTGGGGAGAGCAGAGTAAGTGAGAGAGAGAAGATGTGGGAGACGGGAGTAAGTGAGAGCAGAGAGGATGTGGAGAGCGGAGTAAGTGAGAGAGAAGAGGATGTGGGGGAGTAGGAGTAAGTGAGAGAGAGAGAGGAGGGGAGAGAAAGAGATGATGTGGAGAGCAGGAGTAAGTGAGAGAGGAGAGAGTGGAGAGCGGGAGTAAGTGAGAGAGAAGGGATGTGGGAAGCAGGAGTTAAGTGAGAGAGAGAGATGTGGTGCGATACGGAAGTAACGTGAGAGAGAGAGTATGTTGGAGAGCGGGAGTAAGTGAGAGAGACGGATGTGGGAGAGCCGAGGAGTAAAGTGAGAGAGGAGATGTGGAGAGCGAGTAGTGGGAGAATGTGGAGAGAGGAGTTCAAGAGGGTGGAGAGAGCTGGAGTAAGGAGGAGAGGGAGTGAGAGGAGGATAGTGAGAGAGAGAGGATGGTGGAGAGCGGAGTAAGTGAGAGAGAGAGGATGTGGGAGAGCCGTGGAGTAAGTGAGAGAGAGAGGCCTTGGGAGGAGTGCGGAGTAAGTGAGAGAGAGAAGATGTGGGCGACGGGAGTAAGTGAGAGAGAGAGGATTGTGGCCGAGGGTGGAAAGTGTGAAGGCCTATGTGTGTAAAGTTATCTGAACAGTAACAGATGGTTACATGTTTTCTAACATTGTTGTTTGGTTTCAGAACAATTACCTTTGTCTTTTGTATTCCATTAGAGATAGGTACATCATTTAGATGCCTGAAGATTAACAAGTACTGTGTGTGGTGTGTGGTCGTGGTGTGTGTGTGTTGTGTGTGTGTGTGTGTTGTGTGTGGTGTGTGTGTGTGTCTGTGTGTGTGTGTGTGTTGTTGTGTGTGTGTGTGTGTGTGTGTGTGTGTGTGTGTGGTGTGTGTGTGTGTTGTCGTGTGTGTGGTGTGTGTGTGGTGTGGTGTCGTGTGTGTGTGTCGCTGTGCTGTGCAATAACAAGTGATAAGAGGAGTAGGCCTACTTAACACTGGGCATAATAGTTTCTATGTTACAATTTTTGACTTTTGCTGTTGTTTCAATGGTGAACACTCATTAAAGATTTATTCTGACTTGTAAGGATATCTGTGTGTGTTGTTTATGCATGAACATATGGCTATAAATATGTCTATTAATTTTGTGGTTTTTAACCATCCAATTACAATCAAAAAAGTATGCCTTGCAAAACTTCAATGTACTATTTTCACAATTATATATTTTTATGCATAATTCAAAATTGTAATTTAAAGATCTAAATATACTCTCTTTCCATTAGCTCGAGTGCTCTAGTGTGTTTACTTTGGTTTGTCAGCACTAACTTTAGAAAACGTCAGCTTTAGATATTGAAGAATAGAGTTCAGGCTCTACGGCGCTGACTATTACAACACTACTGAAAGCCAATTTCCTGTGATAGAGAGAAGAGATGAATAAGGCAGAGAAGAGAGATTATTTGAGAGGGAGGGGGGGGGGGGGTGGAGAGAGATTACAGGGGATAGAAGATGAGAGAGACAGAGCGAGAGAGAGAAGGAGGTCCTGGGCTCGTTCACAACACAACGCCCCACCGCCCAGGACAAGCAGCACAATTAGACCCAACCAAATCATGAGAAAACAAAAAGATAATTACTTGACACATTGGAAAGAATTAACAAAAAAACTGAGCAAACTAGAATGGTACTTGGCCCTAAACAGAGAGTACACAGTGGCAGAATACCTGACCACTGTGACTGACCCAAACTTAAGGAAAACTTTGACTATGTACAGACTCAGTGAGCATAGCCTTGCTATTGAGAAAGGCCGCCATAGGCAGACCTGGCTCTCAAGAGAAGATAGGCTGTGTGCACACTGCCCACAAAATGAGGTGGAAACTGAGCTGCACTTCCTAACCTCCTGTCAAATGTATGACCATATTAGAGASACATATTTCCCTCAGATTACACAGATCCACAAAGAATTCGAAAACAAACCCAATTTTGATAAACTCCCATATCTACTGGGTGAAACATCACAGTGTCATCACAGCAGCAATATTTGTGACCTGTTGCCACAAGAAAAGGGCAACCAGTGAAGAACAAACACCAATGTAAATAATAACAATAAATAATAACAATAAATAATAACAATAAATAATAAATACATACCCATATTTATGTTTATTTATTTTCCCTTTCCTACTTCTTTAACTATTTGCATATCGTTACATCACTGTATATAGACATAACATGACATTTGAAATGTCTTTATTCTTTTGGATCTTCTGTGAGAGAAGATGTTTACTGTTACTTTTTATTGTTTATTTCACTTTTGTTTATTATCTACTTCACTTGCTTTGGCAATGTTAACATATGTTTCCCATGTCAATAAAGCCCTTAAATTGAATTGAATTGAGAGAGAAGGACAGAGAGAAAAGAATCAGAGAGAGGGAGTGAGCAAGTGGGAAGGATAAAGAGAGGACAAAGTGACAGAGCGATGTGAGACGTCACATTGACTCTCACAAAGCCGCTTTACCTTGAAATTTCAGGCAGCAGCAGAAAGGGATTTCAMTCTTTTTCCAGCAATAAAAAGACATACAGTTGATGTACTAGCTAATCAGTCCACAGCGATATTGGACATGTTCAGAAGAAATACAATCTACAGACGGTAATGGACTCCTGGGTGAGATGTGTGCTACTGGAATTGACATGTTGACCCTAGAAATAGAGAAATAACAATGTACTCTTGCTCTGATTTTTTAAGAAGAATTTATATAACCAATTGCTACTGGCAGACTAAATTCTCCCAATGGCGATATCTGTCAACAAACGAATGAGCTTCAATACACAACACATCATGCCAATACCTTTGGTTACTTTTGATTTTGTTGGGTTAAGGTGTTTTTATTACCGAATTCCAACTCATTTGTCATTAATCATGTAGCTCACACTGTAAAATGTATTCATATGGCTCGAAGCTCAGTCTTCACTGCAACAATATATCAAATCAGCCAGCCTGTCAGCCAATCAGAGCCTGACCCASGATACAGTCAGGTAGAACTCCTACGGTGACAGGCAGCTGCTGATGTTGATAGACCACTAGTGCTTTCAAATTCTCAGAACACAAGCTAGCTACAGATGCTGTATCTTAATTTGATCAYCCKGTTSTTTTAGGAATTTTCTTGCACARCAGGAAATGCAAACTTGTAGTGTATCCAAGGTTTARAAAGGCTTCTAAGGTTGTTGTATCCAATTTAACATTACAGACTTGATTTGCCCTAAKGWAAAATGTATCAACCCCTACAAAAAAATGTCAATTAATTATAATCCACATAACAATTCACATTTCCTGTTGATGCAGGATTATTTTCMKGCTCTGAAATGAAGATAAAGCATCTGTACTCTCAGAAGAACGCTCCACAATCACCTAATAGAAAACCCCAAACCCTTCAAATGACTTTTAAACGGTAGCATCCCATCTGTACTAAAGTGTGTTATAATGACTTAGTAACCACATTAAGAAACGATGCAGAATTTAACACCAACCACTTAGCTACATCTGCCTGCACCAAATAAACATAAAACTCCATTCTGTTCTTCCCACACTGTGTTTCRTTCATTTCAGCACCACCTTGAAGGACATCTCCACATAACAGCAGTGAAGCAGAATGCATTTATACAATGGCTGAGGGAATTCAATTCCACTTCTCTTGAGTCATGATGGCAGTCAAATTCCATGTGACTGTTATGTCACGGTAACTAGGCTTCTCCAAGCTCTGATGCTGCTGATGTTCATTAGTAGCCTACCAAACTTGCTAACTGCCTGGTACTCAGCACTCTATTGTCCCTCTAATCACTCTGACATCAWTGCAAATGTATTCAAAAATCTAATCAAACACTTCATGWGAGCCCATGAGCTCATGTTMCGCAACATTTCTATAGGYTGTGCAATTGCGTGAGAAAACAGAGTGATGCCCTCTATATCAGCTTTCTATAGACTAGACCTACTATATTTATTTCTCAACTTTCCTAATATTAAGCACATTGCTTCTCTTTACAACAGGAGTATAGCCTACCTGGCTGGCATTTATTATACTTTTTAAAATGTAGATGTTCCAAAGGTCTGCACCAGTGTACCGGTGATTGTCATGCAAACAGCCAGTCTCACGGTAATTTACGGTATGCTATGCGTGGAAGCCAGGAGATGCTAAACATGTTTATGTTAATTAACAGTAAATTACCGTGAGACTGGCTGTTTGCATGACAATCACCGGCTGACAAAATTTCATGACCGCCACATCCCTAATTATGATCAATTAATTGCAAAGAAGAAAAACTACCGTACACACAGTCCACCCATGCAACACTACATACGTGCACACACACACACACACACACACAGACACACCACAACACACACCACACCACACACAACACACACAACACACACACGCACACACCACACACCACACACACAACACACACACCACACCACAGACACACACACACACACACACACACACCACAGCTCGAGTACCACACACACACACAACACACACACCACAACACACACACACACCACTGCAACCGGGGCCCTTGCAGCAGTGTAAATGAGTGCCGCCATGGGCAGTTATATATAAGACTTACAGCTATATTATATCAATCTTTTCCAGATGTATTAAGGCATCTTTACAGGTGTATGTATAATCGTTTACAGGGCATTATAGCATCTTTACAGGTGATTATAATAATTTTTTACAGGTTAATTAATCATAACTTCACAGGTGTATTGTCAATCTTTACAGGTGTTATTATACTTAATCATTACAGGTGATTGTATAATCTTACAGGTGTATTACATAATCTTTACATTAGTCGCAGTGTATTACTTTGGCACGGTGGGGTATACCATTACCTGTCGTCGTTCTGAAAGGACTGGTCCCCCAGCAGCAGGTCCCTGAAGCGGTAGCGGGGCGGTAGAGGAGGGACCTCAGAGTCCACCTCCAACTTGAGGGCTGAGATGTCCAGAATAACTCCACTGTTGCTGCTGTTGTTCTTCTGGAGGGTCTCCGTGGAGTCAGACCTGACAATATACAAAGAAATCTAAGAAAGGCATACTGTATAAGAAATCTAAGAAAGACATACTGTATAAGAAATCTAAGAAAGGCATACTGTATAAGAAATCTAAGAAAGACATACTGTATAAGAAATCTAAGAAAGACATACTGTATAAGAAATATGTAGGGTTGGATGACTTAAGACACGATCTCTGATTGCTGGCAAGCAGCTTTTGATATGATCTCTGACACTGACATACTGAGTTGCTGACAGAGCACCGAGGAGGTTAGAATATAGTCTCACAGTGGGATATGATACGTTTTGAGTTGTTGACAGCACAGAGGTACAACTATGATATGTCTCAATGTTTGACAGCAAGGTTTAACAAGCACATCCATGTACTTTATCTCCTCTTATTCTGTAACGTTCCATTGCAATGAAAGGGAAAGGAATGACAAGCAAGCAGAGAAGGAAATTACATTTTTATCAAGGGATTTGTTMATATCTGGGTCGATGCAAGAGTATGTGTGTGTTTGTATGTGTGCATGCATGYGTGTGTGTTTGAGTGTTTAAAGTGATCAAAACAGAGTTGTACAGATCCACAATGAGCACTTACACAAATATATAGGATCTGATTAAATCAATGGCCTGATCAACTGCCCAGASTCTGGGCCATCCACATTTTCACTACATGAGCAAAAATGTATAATAAAAATGCTGAATAGAATTCCAACACTTTTGGCAATAGATGGGATTTTTWGAAACAGACCTGTTGGAGAGGGAAAATGTTAAATCCATCAATTTATGCAGTAATTGAATGGTAAGATTATCCTAAGCAATTTGGATCCAGTTAAAATGGAAAGGTTTCTCTCCGTATTAAATAACTACGCCACAAAGTCTGCACATTTTGATTATGTGAAACTTGATGTCTGAGGACGATTTCCACAGGGACAATACATGATGTATTCATGCTGCATTAAACCCCCTAGAGAACACAGACCATCTCCCTAGCTGAACATATAGCCTGCATCCCAAAATGGCACCCTATTCCCTACAGATGCCGTATCTTCATTTGAGAAAGTTTGAAAACACAGCATGAAAATAATCCTGCAGCAACAGAAAATATGAATTGGTATGTAGATCATAATGAATAGACATTTTTTGTAGGGCACGCTACATTTTACGTTAGGGCAAATATTTTAAAGTGGAAATTACTAACTTTAGAAGCCTTTTTGAACCTTGAGTACGAAACAAGTTGGCATTTCCTGCTGAGCAAGAAAATTCCTGCAACAACAGAATGATCAAATTAAGATACAGCATGTGTATATAGCTACAGTAGTGCACTACTTTTGAGCACAGCCCTCTGGTCAAAAGTAGTGCACGACATAGAGAATAGGGTGTCATTTGGGAGGCAAGGTTTAATAAATGTTCTGTACAGAACGGTGGTATTGGTCAGAGCAGTCCACTGAATACACCATTAAACACAGTCAAATGAAGATAAACAGGTTTCAATTATTYAGGATCACTCTGGGACCGTTTCATTATGGCTGCTGTATTGATACTGGTGGAGTGTTTGAGTAGAAGAACAAACAAACATAGGCTTACAGCCGATACAAACACACACACACACACACTATTTTCATGTCAGTCCTTGTCACGTTGACAAGAAACATTACCTGTCACCATGGGAACTCGAGGATCGACGCAGTGGGCTCATTGTCGCGTCTTGGTGAGGGATTTAGAGAAATTTGAGAGAGAGAAAGAGAGAGAGGGAGTGAGAGAGACAGAGAGAGAGGGAGGAAAAGAGAGGAAAAGAGAGTTCAACATGAAGAATAAATCTACAAGGTGAGGGGTATACAGTGTGTAACAGAATAACACACACAGCATACATATCAGCTTAACTCTGTGCTGCTGCTGAGGCAAACCAATCCCTCTGAAGTTAGCTCTTCTTTTACTTTCCTTCTTTAAGGATTACTCCAACATGCGGCTGATGGCTAAGACGAGCTGGGACAAACCCTCTGGATGGCTTATGTCTCACTATAACACAGTTTCATGAAAACTCAAAGTAATGTTTTAGATCAGTGGTATTCAAAGTCAGGTTCGCAATGGAAATAGCAGTAGGGTCGCCAAAAAGTAAAGAAATATATATATATATTTAAGAGTATGGAATAAATKTTTTGAGAAAGATAATTTGAAAAATACAATTTTATTGACTAAATGTATTTATTGGTTTCTTTTCATTTTGATAAGAGATGAAAATGCAATAAACTGAAAGTTATTTGATGATGTCAAATCAAAATGTACCGAGTTTAAGGTTGTGTCATTACATTTGGGGTGGGGCGGGATCGCAAGAAATTCTTGGGTGAAAAAATGGGGTACCTGCTGAAAAATTCTGAATAACRCTGTTTTAAATTTAGGCAATGTGTTACGTGGAGCCTTTGATAATCAACAAGCAGTAAAGTGCCTCTGATTTGCAGTAAAAACACTCAGTCTAACAGAATGTGTGAATGTCTCATTCTTCAAATTAAATGGATTGTGATGGGCTAAGACAAAACAATTATCTTCTCTATCACACCTCTGCTTATACTCTGAGTTCAATCTGTATATTATTCAAGAATCAACAAATATATATCATTAATATAAACGTCAAAAATGTATGTACCAATCCCAGAGTGCCCCTTTAACACAGTATAGCCACAATGTAATACAGGGAGGGGTCAACTCTTTCTAACTACATCGTCCCCTGAATACTCGCTGCTACCATCGTTGCTTTGAGACGAGCAGCGTGAGCACTCAGCTTTACCGACTAGGAAGTGCCTGTGATTCATCACTAATAGCCATGGTTTATCACGATGAAGTATTTGTGAGACAATCCCTCTCTCTCTCTCTCTCTCTCTCTCTCTCTCTCTGTCTCTCTCTCTCTTCTGCTCTTCTCTCTCTCTCTCTCTCTCTCCTCGCTCTTCTCTCTCTCTCTCTCTCTCTCTCTCTCTCTCTCCACACGATTTGCTCTCCAAACAACCTTTCTCATACCACTAAGTGGACAATATGGGACTCAAATGGGTTATTTGCCGATCTTGTGTGTGACGAATGCTTCACTCCAAAAAAAAGGTCATCATTTCTAAACCCTTTGTTTGATCCTTCAGAAATGTACAGACTTTATCAAGCAACTAATTAACTTACCGACATAAAAACACAATGATTTCTGTGTTAATATGGAGGAAAGAAAAGTAATCTCTCTTTTGTATACTAGTGGTGTGCTGAAAATGTGGACTCAATAGTAGTGGACCCAAAGCATAAATGTTGGCACAGAGGTAGATAGATGTACAGTATGTACTCTGAACATATATAGATATGGAGCCACCGCAGATTTGGCCTCTGGGGGGCGTGGCAGCCACTATAGCTCAAAAATAACTCAAAAAATATAAATATATATTTACATATTGTCTCTATAACAAGTTGAGTTGATAGCCCATAGCATTCCAAAGTTAAAGTTAAAAGACTGATGGCACCGGTGCCCATATACTGTAGCCTATATAACATATCACCATAGCATTGAAGAGGCTATTTTTGTTAATACTGGTATGTCAGATTAGCTCAATCGCCAATTTCAGCATCTGAATATCACAAAAACATAAAATAACCGTTCAAAACATGAAAAACATACATAAAGTATATTTTTAAACATAGAATTAGGTTTTAATTGTGTGAAAATGTTCTAATGTGTCTAAAATATGCCTATTTTTGGAAATTTAAATCATTTACTTGTGTAGCAAAATAAAAATAAAATTAAAAAGTGTTACTGTTTGACAGAAAGTGTCTTTTTGCCATCATTTCCAGTTTGGGGGGGAGGGGGGGAAATACCAGTTTTTGTGCTTTTAGTGGTCGAAATATGTTGGTGCTTTTAGGGTTAATCTTTGTACCATGCTCAACATCCCAACTCCTTATCTGGAGCTCTCATACAGTACATTAAGTACATAGGGAGCTCTCCAATGCACACAAGTGGGTAATGACTATATGGTTCAGCCCGGTCATCATGAGAGAATGGGCAGGCTTGAGTGGGCTCATAACAGAGAGAGAGAGAGAGAGAGAGAGAGAGAGAGAGAGAGAGAGAGAGAGAGAGAGAGCGAGCAGTATCATCAACAGCGCAAGGACTTCTACATTTACTCAGGGAAAACAAATGTACTGAGCAAATGTCAAATTGGCTTTTTACCAAATTACTGTATGACAGACCACGTATTCACCCTGTACACACTAATTGACAACAAACCAAAACAAAGGCAAAGTCTTCTCAAGATTTGTTGATTAAAAATATATATATTTTGACTCAATTTGGCATGAGRCTCTGCTGTAAAAATTGATGAAAAGTGGTGTTGGGGGAAAACACACAACATTTTAAAATTGTTTTTATATAACCAAGTAAAACCCATTGAGGTTAAAAACCTCTTTTACGAGGGTGACATGGCAAGAAGTCAAAACAAGGAAATAGCAGTGTGTCCATAAAACATTACAGAAAAATACAGAATACACACAAAAGACCAAGTGGCACAAGTTAAATATACAATTGAAGATTAGAAACAACTGCAGTGATCACAAACAGTGTTGTCGATCAGAGTCTTAAAAACAGGCAAAAACACAAACTCCCCTAACTTTAAAATCTTCTGAAGCATGTTCCAGGATGAAGGGGAATTATGTGATAATTAATCACCTAGATAACCCACCCTAGTCACTGTCACGCCCAACACAGAGAATAAACAGCTCTCTATGGTCAGGGCGTGACACTTCCATAAAAACACCATCACCTACAGAGAGATTAACTTGGAGAAGAATCCCCTAAGCAAGCTGGTCCTGGGGCTCTGTTCACAAACACAAACAGACCCCACAGAGCCGCAGGACAGCAACACAATTAGACCCAACCAAATCATGAGAAAACAAAAAGATAATTACTTGAATTAACAACAACAAAAACTGAGCAAACTAGAATGTTATTTGGCCCTAAACAGAGAGTACACAGTGGCAGAATACCTGACCACAGTGACTGACCCAGACTTAATGAATGCTTTGACTATGAACAGACTCAGTGAGCATAGCTWTGCTATTGAGAGAGGCAGACCTGGCTCTCAAGAGAAGACAGGCTATGTGCACACTGCCCACAAAATGAGGTGGAAACTGAGCTGCATTTCCTAACCTCCTGCCAAATATATGACCATATTAGAGACACATATTTCCCTCAGATCACACCATCACATTAGCAAGATTTGTGACCTGTTGCCACAAGAAATGGCAACCGGTGAAGAACAAACACCATTGTAAATACAACCCATATTTATGCTTATCTATTTTCCCTTTTGTACTTAAACTATTTGCACATCATTACAACACTGTATATATACATAATATGACATTTGAAATGTCTCTATTCCTTTGGAACTTTTGTGAGTGTAATGTTTACTGTAAATGTTTTATTGTTTATTTCACTTTTGTTTACTATCTATGTCACTTGCTTTGGCAAAATAAACATATGTTTCCCATGCCAATAAAGCCCTTAAATTGAAATTGAAAAGGGAGGGAGAGAGAGAGAGAGAGAGAGACTGATTAGCAGCCCAGAGGACAAACCCCGAGAAGCCTCCTGTCTGGAGGGAGGAGAGTGTGGTGAGATGACGTGAGAGGGCCAGTGACCTTTGTATGCCATTGTTATTTTTACACTGCCTCTATGCACACTCACAGGGCCCTACACACTACACACACTGATACTCCAAAACACACACGAACACTCACTGCATCATCTGCTCACTCACACAAATGCACATACATTTATACTGACTCTCTACACATACTCACATACAAACTGCTGCTACTCTGTTTATACACTCACATACAAACTGCTGCTACTCTGTTTATACACTCACATACAAACTGCTGCTTACTCTGTTTATCCACTCACATACAACTGCTGCTACTCTGTGGCTATATCTACACTCACATACTACCTGTTTATCATTTATGCTGATGCCTAGTCACCTTACCCTATTCTATATCTACTTTCGATCCAGTTCCTGCACATCGTAACATGGTAGTGGAACTGGCACTGTTATTATTGTGCTTCTTACTTTTATCATGTTCTTCTTATTTCAGAATTTTTAACTCTTGTGTGTTTTTGTTCTACCTTGCTATTTAGTATTACATTGTTATTGATTACTGCATTGCTGGGGTTAGAGCTTGCAAGAAAGGCATTTCTGTACTTGTGCATGTACATTAAAAACTAAAACTTGAATGGACCGGAGGGATGGGAGGTTGTGTGTGTGTGTGTGGGTGAACAAAAACAGATAGACGGCGACAGACCAAGCATGAGGACTTCACCCCCCCACCCCACCCATTGATCCCTTACTTATGAAAATCGTCTTGAACCACACACACACACACACACACACCACACACACACCACCACAACACCACAACACACACCACACACACACACACCACACACCACACACACACACACACACACCACACACACACCAACAACACACCAAACACATTGGACACACCCTACTCATTCAGGGTTTTCTCTTATTTGTACTATTTCTACATTGTAGAATAATAGTGAGACGTCAAAACTATTTAAATAACATCTATGGAAATATATAGTAACCAAAAAGTGTTAACTCATCCCAAACCATCTCAATTGGGTTGAGGGTCGGGTGATTGTGGAGGCCAGGTCATCTGATGCTCACTCAATCACTTCCTTGGTCAAATGGCCCTTACACAGCCGGAGGTGTGTTTGGCATTGTCCTGTTGAAAACAAATGATAGTCCACTAAGCCCAAACCAGATGGGATGGTGTATCGCGATGAATGCTGTGATAGCAATGCTGGTTAAGTGTGCCTTAAATAAATCACAGACAGTGTCACCAACAACAACAAAAACACACCACCTCCTCCATGCTTCACGGTGGGAACCACACATGGGGAGATCATCCGTTCACCTACTCTGCATCTCACAAAGACACAGCGGTTGGAACCAAGTCTCCAATTTGGACTCATCAGACCAATCAGACAGATTTCCACCGGTCTAATGTCCATTGCTTGTGTTTCTTGGCCCAAGAAAGTATCTTCTTCTTACTGGTGTCTTTAGTGGTGGTTTCTTTGCAGCAATTCGACCATGAAGGCCTGATTCCACACGCAGTCTTCTTCTGACAGTTGCTGTTGAGATGTGTCTGTTACTTGAACTCTGTGAAGCATTTATTTGGGCTGCAATCTAAGGTGTAGTTAACTCTAATGAATGTATCCTCTGCAGGAGAGGTAACTCTGGGTCTTCCTTTCCTGTGGCGGTCCTCATGAGAGTCGTTTCATCATAACGCTTGATGGTTTTTGCAACTGCACTTGAAGAAACTTTGAAGTTCTTGAAATGTTCTGGATTGACTGACCTTCATGTCATAAAGTAATGATGGACTGTTGTTTCTCTTTGCTATTTTTAGCTGTTCTTGCCATAAATATGGACTTGGTCTTTTACCAAATGGGCTATCTTCTGTAACCACCCCTACATGTCAAACAAACTATGACCACACGCATTAAGAAGGAAAGAAATTCCACAAATTAACTTTTAACAAGGCACACATGTTAATTGAAATGCATTCCAGGTGACTACCTCATGAAGCTGGTTGAGAGAATGCCAAGAGTGTGCAAAGCTGTCATCAAGGCAAAGGGTGGCTACTTTGAAGAATCTCAAATATAAAATATATTTTGATTTGTTTAACACTTTTTTCATTGAATGAAGTCACAATGTTCATTCTGTTATGTTCGGCTCGGGATTCAAACCATTGACCTTTCAGTTAATGGCCCAACACTCTTAACCACTAGCCTACCTGCCACCTAGATATACAAATATTTTCTAAACAGGTCACATGGTTTTAAAGAAACTCTGGAAAAACTCAGGAGCCCAAACCTTTACACAGACACAACCACAGCAATTGGACAATCTGTTACGTTTTCAGATGAAATATTGTAATCAGATTACAGATACTTTTAAAAACTAGATGATTACTTCGAGGACAACTTTAAAATTCAGAAAGGATGTTTGGGGAAAWAATTATTATATTATTATATGTAATAGAAAGCGATGGGTTAGAAGGCGGAAGGTAGCCTATTGGTTAGAGCGTTGGGCCAGTAACTGAAAGGTTGCTAGATCGAATCCCCAAGCTGACAAGGTAAAAATCTGTCATTCTGCCCCTGAACAAGGCAGTTAACCCATTGTTCCTAGGCTGTCGTTGTAAATAAGAATTTGTTCTTAACTGATTTGCCTGGTTAAATAAATATATATATATTTTTTAAAGAAGTCTACATAACCAACCAATAAAGTAAAATGTAACTTCCATATATGGCCAGCTATGTAAACTTTAACATTGATTTATCCTGCAATAGATGTCATTCAATTGGTAACATACATTTTTTTTCTTCTTCTAATGCCTCTTAACGGGAAAGTAATCTAACAGTAACAKAATGTAATCAGATTACTTTATTGAGTTTGGTCAATCCAAAAGTTACGTTACTTATTACAATTTTGGACAGGTAACTAGTAACTCTAACGGATTACATATAGAATGTAACCTACCCATCCCTTGCTATAAATAGGCTACATAACATCACCACTTCCTTTACCCYGACCAGAGTGCAAGAGGGGACAGGGCGCATTGGCTGTAGTTGTTATCAGTTGCCTAGTTGATCAGACTGGGAAATYGTCTCGTTTTTTTCTCATACAGTTTAGGTGTAGGCTGCTGCAACATTTATGTGAAGAGTTCTTGCTTGAGTATGTCGGGAGTGATGTGTTATTACGTTTGCTAAATAAATACTGGAGGACAGTGGAGCGGCGAGCGCTTTGCTAGAAGACGTGCTTTGTGCCCGGCCTGCGCAACCTCTGATTTCTGTGAATCTGTTTGGTCGAGACACAGAACAGAACGCACAGAACCTCCAGTACTCCGATATAAAGGACAGATAGGCTTACATTGTGCGTGAGGTGACAAATCGGGTCTCTAGAGTCGTACAGCTCATGTCCAAGTTAGGTCACGCGTCATAGATGGTTAGGTCGAAGTCGAGTGACAAGTGTTTTTTCTTTTTGCCAAGTCAAGTCTCAAGTYGCAAAATGTGCGACTCGTACTCGAGTCCAAGTCACGTGACTCGAGTCCAAATTTCTCCCAAATAGGCTACAGATGTTTGGCTCTCGGTCAATTTCACTGCACTCGGCGTTCGTCAAGAAGCCAAGACTGTTTTCAGTTCTTACCTGGCTCTGTCGGTGTTCGCGGTCCCATCATCGTAAACACACGTCTTGTTTATGATAGAATATCTGCTACACATTGTCCGTGCATCCCCGGCTGTATCACGCTGGTGGTTGATGTCTTCCGATAAAAAAATAAACCTTGGCTTGAAACATTCGTCTAATTCATTGATAAATTACATAAGAGCGGCGGAAAGGGAAGCGACCGCCACTGATGGCACTTGAAGAGGGTCCACGACCACGGAAAATGCACCCGGGAGGTAGAGAAATTCGAGCATCTTCTGGTCCTCATGGATAAATTATGATTAGTCTACACTAGGCGACATCTCCGAAAGAATTTTCCTTTTATCTTTCGATTTTACCAGACTGCTGTTCTTTTTGAAAGACTACTTGAAGTTAAAAAAATTTTGCAAAACAGAAACATCAACAGTCTCTACTTACGTGAATTGATTGGTTAAAAAATATACTGTTTTCTTTGTATAAAGATCAAACGCATTTCAAACCAGTCAAGTGACAGCATCTCTGTGATCCCTTCAGGATAGCATCATCCATGCTTTTTCTACTGTCACACAGCAACTGTCCTCCTCCTCCTCTGTCCCTGTGTAAGGGCTGTGTTGATGGAATGGATGGGATAACACACGTTCTCAGAATCCAACCAAAGCTCAACCCAACCATACACACCTCGCCATCTACCGGACAACCTTGCAATTATGTTTTTGCATCTTCTTCAAAATAGTCGTGTAATAAACAGAAATTAGTAGACTCCGCGCCCTATTAATACAAGCTTTTAACAGAATACGGCGTTTAAAAGTTATGCAGACGCACGTGCCTTACTCCCTAATTGGCAATATCTGTAGATGTGGGTTTTAATTTAAACTCTTGAATTTCTACAGACAGCTTGCCTGTAGGGAATTATATGACTCACTTGCAAGGGAAGGTTGTAGGCTTCTGTATATAGTTGGCTTTCGGGGGTTATTATAGCGAAGTGCACTTTATCACTCAAGAGTCCTCTGGCGGCGTTTGATGGGATTACAGCTCTACCTTCTCTGAGATTTAAGTGATTTCCTGTTTACACTGCAGCTAATTTTGGAATAACACTGACCTAGAATTGTTGTGTTTGTATAACAGTGTGTTGTATTGGCCTACATGTTGATGTCTGTAAATGTATGACTGCATCTCAAAGCTCAATAATCAAACCCTATTTACAAATAGTACAACCGTTTTTGAATTTCAACAATAAATCACAATCATTTATTTCCTTGGGTAAAACATTTAGAAATGAAAACACAAGAAAAGAAATGGACCCCCAATAAATAAACACTTATGTAGGCTACATGCAAAACACCAGACAATGCCACTAGCCTATCTCTATGATTCTACATACTGTAATGACCCGGCTGGGTCATAAAGGGAAAAGAGACGGACTCTAGGTGTGCAGGTCAGAACACAGGTTTATTCATAAACTGGGCTATTGTTCCGGCCACARCCCACGCCGCTAAATGCCGAACGTACACAATGTTACCCTGTCGAGTTAAGAGTCACTCTCATAGGAACAGATCAAGGCCCGAACAGAAGAGAAAGAACAATGAGACAGTAATCCCTATTTATGCATTTCCAAATCCCGCGGGATTACCCATCATACYCCCCCAACCTTTCCATCTGTCCTGACATATTTAACCCCTGCTAGTAGCCATGAGAACCATAACACACCCACAAACACAGAACACAATACCGGGTCGTTACAATACCTTCAATCTTCCTGTCTTCAGCAACTGGTTGTTTCTATATTCCCCTTAAATGTAAGAACATATTCCTGTTCTGTGTAGAGAGCAGTCACAGAGATCTGGACAGAGTTGTACAGCCCTTCAGAAAACAGCATGAATGCTCATCAGCTGCTAACGTGAGTTCAAATGCTAGAGGTTTTGTCAATGCTCTGGGGGCAACTGCTTTGCTGCTTCCATCGTCATTACTTTCAAAGCATCTCAACCACTCAGAACTTTCCCAAACTTTCAGTCATCGGTTACTTTATCTCCCTTTAAAATCACATTTTAAAGGGAGATAAATTTGGTTTGAGTAGGTGTTCTTAAAAAAAAAGGTTACTGTTGACCGGTAGTGTATATCTACTGCTATCAAAAATCTAATCTACTGTAAAAACACAACTCACTCATGATGACAAAAATATTTCAATCAACACCATCAGGTTCATTTCACATGTCGCCTTAAAAGGTCATTCTGAATCACATCCTTTAACCTTTTTTGATCCAGCCACTTCCCTCATAGGATCCATCTGAACCTATTCTGAACCTAACAGCCATCTGAACCTATTCTGAACCTAACAGCCATCTGAAGCTATTCTGAACCTAACAGTCATCTGAACCTATTCTGAACCTAACAGCCATCTGAACCTATTCTGAACCTAACAGCCATCTGAACCTATTCTGAACCTAACAGCCATCTGAACCTATTCTGAACCNTATTCTGAACCTAACAGCCATCTGAACCTATTCTGAACCTAACAGCCATCTGAACCTATTCTGAACCTAACAGCCATCTGAACCTATTCTGAACCAACCAGCCATCTGAACCTATTAACTACAGTTTACTACTGATGATGAGGGCTCATAGGGCTCTGGTCACAGTATACAGTATAGGGAACAGGGTGTCGTTTGGGACGCACCCAAATACTTCCTAAATTACCTTTCTCTTTTCTCAATCTTCGTTCTCAACCTTCTTTTTCTATTCTCAGTCTTCGAGGGAAAAACCCTCAACCCCCCTTGACCCTGCCTCTTCCGTCCACACTCTTCACACACTAATCAATAAAGTACCTCTGAAGAAAATGCAATGCTATTTACAGTTCTCTATGTTGCCGTTGAACAAATGGCATACACCTTCCGCTGTTTTCCTTACATAGACGAATCATGCCCATAGAGGGCACAAGGGCACCTGCCCCTTCATATATATTTTTTTAAATRTCATTGTAAATTATTTTTTATTTCTTTTTTATTCATTTTTCAGATGTTAAATAAATGACAAAACAAAAAAATATATTTTGTGGAGGGGGCACACAAACTGGACCAGTTAAAGATGATCACCATTTATATTTTCCAATGCGGCTATACATTTGTGTGAGTTTTTTTTCTCGCCTGAGTAGCCTCGTTTCACTGACAAACATACAATTAAGCCATCTAGTGTTCAGYGAAATAACAACACAATGTCAAATACAGGTAGCCTAGTCAAATAATTAACACCCATTCACATTAACCGYYACYCTCTCGCGGGAAATCCACTAACGGTCCGTATGTAGCCAAACGTAGCTGCTGCTCATTCCGTTTGATCCAAAATGGATAAATGGTTAAAAACAAAAGTAAGGCCTGCGTCCATAGAGACACATACCAGCTCTACTGGTAGTACTGCTACTACCAGCAGTACTACACCTGCACCTGTTGACAACACAAGTTGTTCTGCTTCCACGAGCACATCCAGTGCTAGCATCAGTAATTCTACATTTGTTGTTAGCCCAGCTAGCATGGACACTGACAATTGGGAATCTGATGCAGCCGAAGAGCTACTGCCCCCTTACCCGGGAAAGCACCGAACAACAGACAGCGACGTTGGACCATCGAAGAGGCGCAAATATGATGAGAACTACATTGATTTGGGGTTCACTTATGTTGGGAGTAGTGCCTTTCCTCAATCACAGTGTGTTATATGTGCAAAAGTACTCACAACTCGATTAAAACCTTCTCTCACTTGACTTATCTCCAGCTGATCTTCTTCTCTGATCTGGAGATTGCCCAGGCTTCACTTCACAGGCCTACAGTTGCGTAGGGCAGGATTTTTTGTCTCACCTGTCCKTTTAATGCTGCGGTGCTCACTGATCCATGTCTTAAGGCTTCTACGGGTTTTCCCTATGTAAGACAGACCACAAGGACATTTCAACATGTAAATGACATTGGTGGACATGTAAGTATGCARGCCCTTGATCTGAAATCTTTGTCCTGTGTGTAAATCAGTTGCAATTGTACGTAAAGCTGCATTGAGCACATTGGCCACATTTGTAATTACCCTCCTTCAAACTTGACCAAATTTTTTCCCCCTTTTCTCTGGTAGGTAATCAGAATTAACCACAATATCTCTCAAGTTTGGAGGTCTTTTAAAAACCATACGTGGGGGATATTTAAAAATGGGTTTCAATTGTGGGTCAGTATCAATAATGTACCAGTGCTTCCTGATAATGTCCTTAATGCCTTCCCCAATGGTGAGTATTGGGTAAAGCATGACGGGACATGTTCAGATTTTTCTTTTACTTTGGGTTTTAGGCTTTCCAACTGTGTTAGTCTTTCAAAACGATCACTGGCATGTTTTACCCAATTGTCTTTGTACCCCCTGGCATAGCTCCTGGTATATGTCTGTTAAGTTTATGTGGTGTCAATTAAGGAAGACATCCTCTTCTGCAAACCACTGGAAACCAGGACAACAGGACAGGATATTGGACAGCTTTGTGACATCAAATGGACTTTGGTGGTCAAGATGTGTTGGTATYTGTACTGATGGTGCAAAAGCCATGACAGGGAGACATAGTGGGGTGGTAACGCRCGTGCAAGCAGTTGCCYCCAACGCCACTTGGGTACACTGCAGYATCCACCGAGAGGTTCTTGCTGCCAAAGGAACGCCTAACGACTTGAAAGACGCCATCATGCGCAAATTGATTTGGTCCCCCCACATCAAACGCAATCACAACACGCAGGTTGAAATATCAAAACAAACTCTGAACCAATTATATTAATTAGGGGACAGGTCGAAAAGCATTAAACATATATGGCAATTTAGCTAGCTAGCTTGCTGTTGCTAGCTAATTTGTCCTATTTAGCCAGCTTGCTGTTGCTAGCTAATTTGTCCTATTTAGCCAGCTTGCAGTTGCTAGCTAATTTGTCCAATTTAGCTAGCTTGCTGTTGCTAGCTAATTTCTCCTTGGATATACACATTGAGTTGTTATTTTATCTGAAATGCACAAGGTTCTCTACTCCAACAATTAATCCACACATAAAGCAGTCAACCGAACCGTTTCTCGTCACCTCTCCTCCTTCCAGGCTTTTCTTCTTTGGACTTTATATGGTGATTGGCATCTAACTTTCATAATAAGGTGTATTACCACAAATGACCGACTGACCTCAGTTCATCTTTCAATCACCCACGTGGGTATAACCAATGAGGAGATGGCACATATGTATATGCTTCTATAAACCAATGAGAAGATGGGAGAGGC
This sequence comes from Salvelinus sp. IW2-2015, assembly GCF_002910315.2. Taxonomy (NCBI): domain Eukaryota; kingdom Metazoa; phylum Chordata; class Actinopteri; order Salmoniformes; family Salmonidae; genus Salvelinus; species Salvelinus sp. IW2-2015. Next base: position 34,774,158 of record NC_036872.1, read on the forward strand.
AGGACTTGCACCGYATTCAGCGACACAAATAGAACTGAMTTCTATTTTAGCGCTTGCCAATKCAGACGCTCGTTGGCGTGCATTGCATTGGTGCAATGATTGAATAGCATTTACTRTATGTGTACMTGTATTTTTGCGACGTGAGCRGTGTGGTCAGCATGTAAGGCATAACATTTCTTAAAGAATCAGTGCATCATTAATAATAATGACAATTGAACAGGTAAAGAGGTATGCTTAGATAACCTATGCATAAAAATATACTTTATTATTWWTTTTTTTACATAGAATTAGGCATAATGATTATGGCTCTAGATTGCAGGTAAAAGCTATTTTAGGTGTTTAAAAAATGCTAAATTTTCCAACCTGGACAACGCCTCCTCCATCCTCATGTACTTTGTGCCCCCTCTAAAATAATGGGTGCATGACACTCCTGGTCCATAGTTTCATTTCTTAGGAAAGACTTCCGGGTTAAATAAAAGTTAAATAAATAGCCATACATGTTTACATACTATATGGGGGATTACAGTACTACCGGTATTTCAACATGGACATACACAGTATACAAATCTATATCATGAATCCATATGCTATTGTCCATCAACGTTATAATCTCCAGTTACAGGCTGTAACTGTGTTTGGTCTTCAACATGGCAATGTGGCCTCCTGGATGCTTGGTCTTCATGCTCCCAAAGTGTCTGCAAACAGATCACGGAGAAGAACATATTATTCTCTGAAATGAATACCCAAAGAATACTCAAATAAATATTATTGGACTAAATACCTAAAAAATACATGAGAGTCTCTTTCATAAGRACTCAGCTGACGATAAGCCTAAGAAGAGACTGTGAGAGTAGACTATGCAAACACCACATTCTTACAAGGCAGTTCCACTGCACAACTACAAAAACCTTTGGAGTAGTTCATGATTTCGGTACATTTTATTGTGGTCACAACGGGGCATGTTAACAGGAACCCCAATAAAAAATGGTCTGGTGGTAGAGGCATTAGTAGAAGCATGTCAGTTACCCAGTAAATTAACAGTGGTGAAATGTGAAGCTCATACTAGTTGTATAGATAAAATCGCCATAGGTAATTGTAAAGCGGAAGAAATGGCTAAGGCTGCTGCCTTGGTGAGAGAAAGTATTAGAGAACCACATGTAAATATTGCGGATTCCTTACAATGGGAAATTGACTAAATTTGCCACAGGAAAACTTATTTTGGGTTGAAGATTCTAGGTGAAATGCCAGGGGAATGGATTCTAAAAGGTAATACATTTAAATTATAAGGCCAAACCCTCCTTGCAAACTCAGAAGGCTTTGTTTTCTTTAGTTTTTTAAAATCATGAGACATTTTATTGTGTTTTATTTTTAAATAAATTAACGTTTGATGTCGTCTTATTCTGGAATGGAATTCTAGAATACACGAAAGGGTGGAGGGGTCATAAAGAATTAGTATAGGAATCACCTAACCTAAAATGAACTGGGATCATGAGGAATTGGTATAGGGGTTACCAAACCTAAAATGAACTTTTAATTATTTATGTGGTGTGGTGGTTATGGAGAACCATGGGAAAAGGAGACCAGTGAATCGTTAGACTCGGTGGAGAGATACTGTCGCCGTGTTGTGGGATTTATTGGATGGGGTCTTTTCAATTCAGTTAAATTGGGTATGCAGGATGGAAATGTTTTGAAGAGGTATTTAAATGGTTTCCGAAGGACAGGGAAAGAAAGGGARAGGAAACATTTTAATGGTGTCGAAAGCCCTGTATACAAAACATTCCTAATGAGGAATGATCAACCTCATTAGAAATTAATGGAACATGGGGATTTTATTATAAAATTCATGAGAAACACCATTCTCTATCCAAATTGTACCATTACGTTAGGAGATTATTATTATWTCTGTAGGGAGTTATAAGAGTTGTARTTCTAAGTTGATTCGTTTTTCGAATTTGTTTATTTTTGATTTAATAACCTCTCTAGGGTATGTGGGACGCTAGCGTYCCACCTGGCCAACATCCAGTGAGATTGCAGAGCGCCAAATTCAAATACAGAAATACTCATTATAAAAATTCAGAAAACAAAACATATTTTACATAGGTTTAAAGATGAACTTCTTGTGAATCCAAYCACGGTGTCAGATTTAAAAAATGCTTTACGGTGAAAGCATACCTTACGATTATTTGAGAACATAGCCCAGCAGACAAATCATTACAAACAGTAACCAGCCAAGTAGAAGAGTTATACAAGTCAGAAATAGAGATAAAATGAATCACTTACCTTTGATGATCTTTATATGGTTGCACTCAGAAGACATTCATTTACTCAATAAATGTTCCTTTTGTTCGATAAAGTCTGTTTTTATATCCACAAACCTCCGTTTTGTTCGCGTGTTTTCTTCAGTAATCCACAGGCTCAAACGTAGTCACAACAGGCAGACAAAAAATCCAAATTGTATCTGTAAAGTTCATAGAAACATGTCAAACGATGTTTATATTCAATTCTCAGGTTGTTTTTAGCCTAAATAATCGATAATATTTCAACCGGACAATAACGTCGTCAATATAAAAGGTAAACATGAAAGACACTCTCTCGGTCGCGCGCATRAAAAAGCTCTGTGACACGACAGGGTCCACTCATTCAGACTGCTCTTACTCCCTMATTTTTCAGAATATAAGCCTGAAACAATTTCTAAAGACTGGTGACATCAAGTGGAAGGCATAGGAACTGCAATTTGAGTCCTAAGTCAATGGATACTGTAATGGCTTTGAATAGAAAATTACAAAACCAAAAAAAATCAGACTTCCTGAATGGATTTTTCTCAGGTTTTCGCCTGCCAAATCACTTCTGTTATACTCACAGACACTACTTTTACAGTTTTGGAAACTCTAGAGTGTCATCTATYCAAATCTACCAGTTATATGCATATCATATCTTCTGGGCCTGAGTAGCAGGCAGTTTTATATGGGCATGCTTTTCATCCAAAATTCCGAATGCTGCCCTCAACCCAAGAGAAGTTTTAACATGTTTTTTTTTATCACATGTTTCGAAAGGGAAAATCACCAGTTCCCTGAGGGAACTTATACAGTGGTACTTTGTTCAGGCTGCATATAGAAAGGAAAATATATGTTAATAAGGGATGACAGTTACTTCAACTGGATTGTGATATATGTATTGCTGATTTCATGTTGTGTTTTTATTTTGATACAAATTGCACCAGATTAGGATCCTGGAGTGGGAATTCTGCAAGGGGTTAGGGTGCTAACTTCATTATCTGGTAACTCTTCCGAGAGGTCGCCAGTAGAATAAGAAAATGGTTTTACCAGTAACAGTATGTTATGCTTTTTGACATTTGTCTTAGAGATGTTATTAAGAAAAGGTTAACCTTTCATTGCTACCCATCCCGGATCCGGGAGCATCCTCCAGAGCCATTCCCAACCGTCAAATGAATTTTCTCTGGCCCAGGATTGTAGAATATGCATATCACTTTACACTAAGACACTTCAGGATAGAAAACTCCAAAGTTTCCAAAACTGTCAAATAACACACCATGAATTTAGAGCTATTAGATCTCGTGAGGAACGTAGGTTATACACAATACACGCGGATCAGTCCTTATCATCCGGGACCTAGAATAAGGAAAACCTGAGAGCACACAAAATATGGTAGACCTAGCGGAAGATCTCCTGGACAATATCTCAACTTCAGCACAAATCAAGAATTAGAGGCACAAATAAAGAGGAACGTACTAGGTCATTTTGACTCCATACTCCTGGACGGTTCTATCCACTACCTCCTCTATATTTTGAAATTAGAAGCCATAATGGGAGACTAGGTATCTAACCAGGCCGCACTGCATGATACCAGAATTAGACGAAACGAAGATAACTTTTCCAATGGTTTCCTCAGGCTGTGACCAGGCTTTAGACATAGTTTCAGGCTCTTATTTTGAAAAATTGAGCGAGATGTTTCAAAAGAGGTCAGGTGTCCTTGAATAGTTCCTGCGCGCGGAGAGGGGTCCCATTTTCCTTTTCTTCTTAAAGAATAGGTTATGGTCCGTTGAAATGTTATCAATTATGTTTGTTAACTTTTGGACTATAGGGGGTGCTGTTCCGCATTAGCATATTTGGGTCTCCAAATTAAAACTGCCTCGTGCTAAATTCTTGATCGTACAATATGCATATTATTTTATTATTGGATAGAAAACCTTATCTAGTTTCAATTGGCCGACCCCCTTGAGAATTTTGTCTCTGAGTGGTAAGACACAGAACAATATCATACCGCACTTTCATTGAAGGGGTCAGATTTCAGAAATTTTTTACCCTGATCTGGAGTCTGTTTAAGGCGACAGTGAATGCTATGAAGAAACCGACACTGCTACGTCGTCCTCTGGGTGCTGTACTGCATCACGTTTTTGAATGGAGTCGTGCACAATCACAGCACTATAAAAACGAAAACGAGAAGTACCGCTCTCTCCTGCATGCGTCATGCGCAAAATTGGACATCAGACCTGCCTCCTTCAAATCGTTTTTAGGAGAGTGATGTTTCTCCGGTCATGTTTTTCAGTCGTTATAGTTGTTAAACTCATAATGTAGTTAATTTGAACGTTTAATAGCAATTTATATCCGTTTAGTGCGCTTTTGAGGATTTCTTTGTTGTGCATTCTGAAACTTTGGAACGTTTTGGGGTCCCGTTCATCGTTGTGGAGTATTTCGAAGGACCGAGGACATCTATCGACCAAAAGAAATTACAACATAGAAAGGATACATTGCCAAGAATCTGATGGAAGAACACCAAGTAAGCAATATTTATATGATAAATCGTTGTTCTGTCGAAATTATTTTATAACGCATTTTTCGCCACTTTTGTTTTTATCGGCGTCACTTGGCGAACCCTGTATTGAAAAGTAAGGATCATTTAAAGAAAATGTAGTCAGGCGGTTGCATTAAGAATCATTGTCTTTCATTCTGTCCAACTGTATTTTTTGTAAGTTATGATGATTGGTTGTCGATTAAATAGATACTCTCTGACTCATTTGATGCGAGTGCTACATTTTCACAATGTATAACCACGGGATGCAGTCTAAATATGCACATTTTCGAACAAACATATGTATGTTGTATAAACTGATGTTATAAGATGTCATCGATGAAGATTGGAAGTTAGTGATAATTTTAATATATTTTTGCGGTATTAGTTATGCGCTTTGGCTGGAATGATCGCTTGGTACGTTTTAACATGTGGTAGCTAATATATTGTTATTGTGTTTTCGCTGTAAACCTTAAAAATCTGAAATATTGCTGGATTCACAGATGATTTCTTTCATTGCTATGTTTGTCTATTTTATAAATGTTTTATTAGAGTATGGTATTTCACGTTGCTCTCTGTATATTATTCTGGTGCTTTGGTGATGGTCGGTGCAATGTAAAACTTGATTTTACCTAAAATATGCACTTTTTCAACAAAACATCTATTATAACATGTTATAGACTGTCATCTGATAGTTTTTTCTTGGTTAGTGTAATAATTATCTCTTTTCGTTGTGATAGCTACCTGATGCGTAGAAAAATGGGATAGAAATGCGTGTTAGTTTTGCTAGTGGTTTAGCTAATAGATACATATTTTTGTTTCGCGCTGTAAAACATTTTAAAAATCGGAATGATGGCTGATTCACAAGATTGTATCTTTCATTGTGTTTGGACTTGTGATTTCATGATATTTAATGTATATCTATGTTGGCGTTGGGCTAGGCTATGCTAATCAGTGTGTGGGGGGAATGGGGGGTGCTCCGACCGGGTAGAGGCTGTTGAGGTTTAAAACAACCTGAAGGATTGAATTATAAAAACAATTTGACATGTTTCTAGCGACCATTACGGATACTCTTTGTCTTGGGAATTTGTCGAACGGAACAAGCGCTTTTTAGGAGTTTTTCTCAACATACATGCGCAACCCAATGGCATTTTTTTCTGTGAATAAAAGTAATAATTTATTGAACAAAAATAACATTTGTGTGTAAACTGGGAGAATACTCATGATGAGTGGAAACATGCCGAAGATCTATCAACAACGGTAAGCGATTCATTTATTGCTGTTTCTTGATCTTTCGTGACCAAGCTAACCAAGCAAAAAAATAATTAAGCTAAACTAGTTTGTAAGCAATTGATTGCTACACTTCACAAAGCTTGGATTTTCCTTTCGCATGTAAAGTATATTTCAAAATCTGTCACGATTAGGTGGATATCAAACAACAGCTAAGCTGTGTTTTGGTTTCATATTATTACCACTTGTGATTGCAATGGGCGATGAGTTATATATGCAATATTGCTTCTGGTAATATTATGCATTTGGCCCCTGCAATTCTACAGGTTGTTTAGGAAAGTTATCCCGTAAAAGGGATCCGTAGCACAGAAGAATTTATGCATCATATGATAGTGGATAGAGGGGTAATTGTACTCTGAACAAATGTTGAAGGCATTGAATGTGAAAGCATATACAGTGCTGAGTTACCTCAAGAGGAGTAACGTTGATTAGGGATACGCACTTGCATATCAGGTT
>NC_036872.1:34781663-34793824 GCF_002910315.2 Salvelinus sp. IW2-2015
TATCAAAAAAGCTGACTAGCATAGCCTAGCCTAACGCGACAGGGATCATATGATATAATTTTCATGAAATCACAAGTCCAATACAGCAAATGAAAGATAACATCTTGTGAATCCAGCCATCATTTCCGATTTTTAATGTTTTACAGCGAAAACACAATATGTATTTCTATTAGCTAACCACAATAGCAAAAGACTCAACCGCATATTTTCACCATTTTTCTACCGCATAGGTAGCTATCACAAAACCGACCAAATAGAGATATAATTAGTCACTAACCAAGAAACAACTTCATCAGATGACAGTCTTATAACATGTTATACAATAAATGTATGTTTTGTTCGAAAATGTGCATATTTGAGGTATAAATCATAGTTTTACATTGCAGCTACCATCAAAAATATCACCAAAGCAGCCAGAATAATTACAGAGAGCAACGTGAAAATCCTAAATACTCATCATAAAACATTTATGAAAAATACATGGTGTACAGCAAATGAAAGATAAACATCTTGTGAATCCAGCCAATATTTCGATTTTTAAGTGTTTTCAGCGAAAACACAATATAGCATTATATTAGCTTACCACAATAGCCAAACACACAAATGCATTTATTAGCAGCAAACGGTAGCGATCGCAAAAACCAGCAAAAATATAAATTAATCACTAACCTTGGACAACTTCATCAGATGACAGTCTTATAACATCAGGTTATACAATACACTTATGTTTTGTTCGAAATGTGCATATTTAGAGCTGCTCATCCCGTGGTTATACATTGTGAAAATGTAGCATCGATTCCCAGAATGTCAGGAGATATTTTGGACACTCACCTAATCTGACCAAAGAACTCATCATAAACTTTACAAAAAAATACATGTTGGATAGCAAATGAAAGATACACTGGTTCTTAATGCAACCGCCGTGTTAGATTTTAAAAAATAACTTTACGATAACAAACAGCTTACGTTATAGCGAGACAGCGCCCGCCAAAAACGGCAGATATAGAAATAAATTTTCCACAGAAATACGAAATAACATCATAAATTGTTCTTACTTTTGCTGAGCTTCCATCAGAATCTTGTACAAGGAGTCCTTTGTCAGAATAAATCGTTGTTTGGTTTTAGAATTGTCTCTTCCTTCGAATTCGCTCCACAAGGCTAGCCAATATTGATGACGTTCCCAATTTCTCTCGACGCAGAGAACGGAAAACTCCAAAAGTCCATTAAACTTTGAATAAACTGATGAAACGGTTGAAAAACCTACTTATGAAATTTTTTCTAATATGTATCAAATAAAAACAAAGCCGGAGATATTAGCCGTGTATACCGAACGCTTATCATAAGACAACATGGAGGCACTTCCCGCCCTAGGTAGAGAAAGGAAATTCTGGACACGTCATTCCAAGAGCTCTTGTTCGACCTCAGATCAAGCTAGACACCCCATTCCACCTTCCACTGCCTGTTGACATCTAGTGGAAGGCGTATGCAGTGCATGCAAATCCATAAATATAGGCAATTGAATAGGCAGGCCCTGGAACAGAGCATCGTTTTCAGATTTTTCACTTCCTACTGGAAGTTTGCTGCAAAATGAGTTCTGTTTTACTCACAGATATAATTCAAACAGTTTTAGAAACTTGAGAGTGTTTTCTATCCAATAGTAATAATTAATATGCATATTGTACGATCTAGAATAGAGTACGAGGCAGTTTAATTTGGCACGATTTTTTCCAAAGTGGAAAGCGCGCCCCATATTGACAAGAAGTTTTAATGTAATAATTCGTCATATAGTCAATGTTTGTCTGAATTTCCTGAAACAGAAATGAAACGTAACTGTTGTTATGATCTCTGCTTTTTTGAGGTTATCATGGAAGGTGAAGTCAGTCAGGTGATGTGCCTATCAGGTGAAATGGAGGAGATGGGGAACAAAGTGAAAATGACATGACTTGGGAACACCCCTCGGAACCTGGGGCCTAAAGGGCAAGACTGGGCGAAAGCATGAGGAAGTTTTTTAGAGCTTTCATTTTTGTGGAACCCAGCAGGAAAGTATCCGGGAGGCATAGAGTCAGGTGAAGAGAGAGTGGGAATTGTCATGGTCTCAGACTTTGGTTTTCATGCATATATAATTATGCATAGCTTATCACATTGTTAATACTGTTATGTTTTATGTTTTTYTGTTGCTTTCCAAGTCTTGTGCTATTACTCTCTTAGGAACCAGAAGGGGGAAGTGGAGAAACTAAAAGCTGCTCCATCTGACATAGAACGAGACCGCAGATTCAGCTGGAATGGCATTTTGTTGTTTGATGATAGATGGAAATAAAATGGTGTCATCATAGTACAGAGGCCATAAGTCTCTGAATTTGTGAACCTCGCGGTGAATGTTTATTCATTGTTTGTTCCATTTGTTAGTTCATGTTTTATAATCATTAGTTCGTTTTTTAAATGTATGTTTTATTATCATTGTTTATCATTTATTAGTAATTTCCAAGTATATATACATTGAACATTAGGATGCTATTGTTCAAGAGGAAGGACTGTTGGATTCGACATTTTGAACATTGRGATATTAAATAAATGATAGAGAAGAAGCATAGAATATGAGGAGTGAAAGAGACTGGGTTTTATGTCAGAAGTTAATGGTTTTCTGTAGAAAGACAGATAGCTTTGGAATGTTTTGGGTGGACGGGAGGAGAGCAACGTGTTGATATAGGGGAGACAGATGGACATTTGATSGGAGAAATGTTGGGTTGTCTGAATTACAGCTGTACAGAACCTTTGGGAAGAATTCAACTTGGTTAAATATTTACTCTGAAAAATAAGAACCTAACACATACCTCCATGTATTTGACTCATGGTTGTAGACTTCTATTGTTTTCAGACTGGTGATGCCATCAGATCCTCCCACAGCCAACAACGACCCGTTGAACACCATCAGAGACATCTGAAAGAGGTGGACAGGAGAGGAGTGACAGTGACATAGCTGATATGAAAGGTTGACTCCGCAAGATGATATCATAAAAACAATGGACATCTTCCTATATGCAGACATCGACATTAACAGTAACCATATCTGACTAGAGTTGCATTACTTGCTCTTCGAAAGGCTGTGTGCTATCAGTCAATTATGTCAGTCTCTGGAGATTTAGTTAATGTTGATGTGGGAAGTGATCTGACCAATAGGGTGGCCAGAAAGGGTGTGCGTGACCAATCACTTGCTTTGTTTCTCTTGCATCTCATGCGTTTGACGGGGGTCCAACTCAGAGCGTCTGGATCAAACTTCTCTGCAGCGCTGAGCTCCAGGTTAAGTTCATCTCTTCCTCCGGCCACGAACAGACGTCCCAGGTACACACAGCAGCCCGCGTTCTCTCTTGGGGTCATCATGGGGGGGCACGCATACCACATCCCATCCAAGGGATTGAAACGCTCCACTGGGGATCACAGAACACAGACAGGTCACACACAGACTCAGGTCACACACAGATACAGATAACCAAATACACAGACAGGCTGTGAAATAAACATACTGTAGAATTACATCATTTACTCACATCACAAAACAGACACAGACTACGGAACAGAAGGTCCACGAAACAAACACAGACTTTGGAACAGAAGATCCACGAAACAGACAGACTACATGTAACAGTATAACTTCACGTCCGTCCCCTCGCCCCAACCCGGGCACGAACCAGGGACCCTCTGCACACATCAACAACAGTCACCCACGAAGCATTGTTACCCATTGCTCCACAAAGGGGAACCACTACTTCAAGTCTCAGAGCAAGTGACGTCACCGACTGAAAGGCTGTTAGTGYGCACCACCGCTACCTAGCTAGCCATTTCACATCGGTTACATACAGAACAGAAAGACCATGAAACAGACAGACTACAGAACAGAAGGTCCATGAGATGGATAGACCACGAAACAGACAGATCATGAAACAGACTACAGAATAGACACAGGGTAGGATCATGGATGAGGTCATTCAGGGTGGAAATACAGAGAAGGCACCAATGATATTGTCACAACAACACAATTATATTATTGTGATTTTCTACATCTGATTCTGGGTAGTCAGCTAAATCTCACTGAAATATAATTGGCATATATTTTACTCTTACAGAATTCCACATGGGCGACGATATTGGAAGTATTTATCAATGCCTACTTGATGATAACTTGCTTATAACTAGGACAGAATAATTTATAACTGACTTTTTCCGACATAACATAGGTACAGCAGATCCCCTTATTGTATGGGACACTTTTAAATGTGCCTTTAGAGGCCATGCAATTCAGTACTCATCTATAAAACAAAAGCAATTTAGATCAAAAGAGTCCATATTAACAAAGGAAATTGATGGACTAACAGTACAGATAGACAACAATAAAAACTGTACTATAGAGGCAAAGAATTAGTTAGAGGAAAAACAAGAAGAAATGGAGGAACTTATTCAGGAAAAATCCAGTGTAATATATTATAAAAAAATAAAGCGAACTGGATGGAATATGGGGGAAAATGCACCAAATTCTTTTTCAATCTTCAACATAGAAATGCTACCAAAACAAATGTATTGAAACTTGTTACAAATGATGGAGTCACGAATGATTCACCAAATTATATTTTGAAAGAAGAAGTAAAGTACTTTAAGAATATGTCTCCTCCATCTCCACTAACTGAAGCTAATTGTATGGATTTTTTCCCAATTAATAATGTAAAATTAACATCTGTACAGAAAGACTCATGTGAAGACCAAACTCATGTGAAGCCTTTAAGCCTGGGAAAACTCCAGGGCTGGATGGCATATCAGTGGAAGTATACCCAAACATTTTTGATATACTCAGAGGACCATTATTAGCATGTTTTAACCACTCCTATATAAACTGTAGATTATCGGACACGCAACAAGAAGGTCTGATTTCATTCTTACTGAAACTGGATCCAAGTGGTATATATAAAGATCCAGTCCATTTAAAATATTGGAGGCCTCTTACACTTCAGTGTTGTGATGCAAAAATACTAGCTAAATGCTTGGCACATGGAATTAAAAAGGTATTGTCAGATATTATTCCTCCTAATCAGACAGGTTTTTTACATGGACGATACATTGGAGATAATATAAGACAAGTACTAGAAACAATTGAATACTATGAAATATCGGGTACATCAGGCCTGGTTTTCATAGCTGATTTTAAAAAGGATTTTGAAAAAGTATGACTGGAGTTTATATATAAATGCCTAGAATATTTCAATTTAGGAGAATCTCTTATAAAATGTGTTAAAGTTATGCGTAGTAACCCTACGTGTTAAATAGTAAATAATGGCTACATCTCAGAAAGTTTTAAACTGTCAAGAGGATTAAAACAAGGTTGTCCACTATCGGCGTATCTATTTATTATTGCCATCGAAATGTTAGCTGTTAAAATTAGATCCAACAACAATATTAAGGGATTAGAAATCCGTGGCTTAAAATCAAAGGTGTCATTGTACGCTGATGATTCATGTTTTCTTTTAAAACCACAATTAGAATCCCTCCACAGCCTCATAGAGGATCTAGATACTTTTGCTAACCTCTCTGGATTAAAACCAAATTATGATAAGTGTTACATATTACATATTGCAATATTACATATTGGATCACAAAAAAATGCAACTTTTACATTACCGTGTAGTTTACCAATAAAATGGTCTGACGGGGATGTGGACATACTCGGTATAAACATCCCGAAAGAAAGACATGATCTCACTCCAATACATTTTTATAGAAATTTAGCAGAAATATATAAGATGGAACCATGGAAAGGACCATGGAAAGGACCATGGAAAGGAAAATACCTGTCTATTTGTGGAAAAATCACCCTGATTAACTCTTTAGTCATACCACAGTTTACATATTTGCTTATGGTTTTGCCTACACCTAGTGACCTGCTTTTTAAATTATATGAACAAAAAATATTACATTATATTTGGAATGGCAAGCCAGACAAAATTAAAGGGCCTATTTATATAATGAATATGAATTTGGAGGGCAGAATTTATTAAATATTAAAGCATTAGACTTCTCACTAAAGTCATCAACCATACAGAAGTTATACTTAAATCTGAAATGGTTATCTAGTAAATTGGTAGGAATGTCTCACCCCATGTTCAAGAATGGCCTTTTTCCCTTTTTTTCCAGATTACAACTGCTCACTTTCGGTTGTTTGAAAATGAAAGAATCTCAAAAATCTCCTTATTTTAAAACAAGCCTTAGAAAGTTGATTGCAATTTCAGTTTAATCCACCTGAAAAGAAGGAACAAATAATACAACAAATATTGTGGTTCAACTCAAATGTACTAATTGATTTAAAAAATAATAATAATTTTGATAAAATGTTTAAAAAAGGTATACTTCTTGTAAATTATATCATAAATAGGACTGGTGGAGTTATGTCATACATGCAGCTAACACAGACATGTGGAAATGTCTGCTTTACCCAAAATTGCAACCAACTAATTGCAGCATTACCACAAAAATGGAAATGGAAAGTAGAAGGGGGAAAAAGTGAGAAACTTGTCTGCCGGCCTTGCATTAAAGACCATAAATGGTTAAAGAAAATTGTGATAAATAAAAACATATACCAATTTATTTTAAAGACCAAAAAATTKACAGTTGTGCCATATATATTGCAAAATAGTTGGGAAGAGATTTTCAATGTACCTATTCCATGGCAGATGGTTTATGAATTGACACGCAAAACAACACTGGATTCAAAACGTATAATTTTTCTATTTAAATTACTATACAAAATTCTTGCAAACAATAGAATGTTATATATATATATGGGGGATACAATCTTCCCAGCTCTGCAGATTTTGCTGTGAGGAGGCAGAGTCATTAGATAATTTATTTGGTATTGTCCATATGTAGCTCATTTTTGGTCACAGGTCCTGAATGGCTGAAGAATTGCATCATTTACCTGGAACTAACGCTGCAGATAGCAATACTGGGTGATTACAAAAGTCATAGTCAATCAATCAATAATATAATAATTATTTTAGCAAAAATGTTTATCTTTAATTTACAATCTGTAGAAGCTATGAGAATAGAAAGGTTCAGTACTTTTGTGAAGTATCACAGCACAGTTGAAAAATATATGACAAATAGAAACTCAAAATGGATGGTGTTAAGAGATAGATGGGAGGGGTTGAATGGAGCTGAAGGGTGGGACTAATAACAACAAGATAACCAATGTATAACCTACGGGGTCTGTAAAATGTATATTGGTCAGAAATGTTGTGAAATAGCACAGTTGCAAATAGAAATCAAACAGGATGGACATCAGAAATAGAGTAAGGACTAAAAACAAACAAAATCTAACTATTGTAAAATAGATTGTGTCTGTAAAATGTGTATAATATGTATATACTGAGGGTAGAAGCCGAAGTGTTATTGTTTATTAGTTTACTCCAATTGGGGGAGGGGTGTTAGGGTTTGCAGGGAATAATAAAGGTATATTCTAAAACAAGTCAAAATCAAATCAAATTGTATTTGTATCTGAGCCACTTGTGTGGGTTGTAGACTCCGTCTCATGCTACCACTAGAGTGAGAGCACCGCCAGCATTCAAAAGTGACCAAAACATCAGCCAGGAAGCATAGGAACTGAGAAGTGGTCTGTGGTCACCACCTGCAGAATCACTCCTTTTTTGGAGGTGTCTTGCTGATTGCCTATAATTTCCAGCTTTTGTCTATTCCATTTGCACAACAGCATGTGAAATGTATTGTCAATCAGTGTTGCTTCCTAAGTGGACAGTTTGATTTCACAGAAGTGTGATTGACTTGGAGTTACATTGTGTTGTTTAAGTGTTCCCTTTATTTTTTTGAGCAGTGTATATTTACCAAAATAATATATGAGGGATTGGAAATGATGCAGACAATTACATTGACGGAAGCAACAATTTTTCCGCAATATTAAAGCTGATCCACCCCTTAAAAAAATTAAAATAATAATCTCACTGAAATAGAATTACAAACAGGTTTTTGGGTTATTGCTGGTTACTGTAACCTATGATGTTAGATTCCTGTGTTGTTTCTAGCAAAACCCAGAGTGTCTGGGGTTTACGAACGCTGAAAAGGTTATGAGAATTTTCCTGACTTTCTCTTCTCACAGACTGAAATATGCACTGACAACTGGCTGCACATGATAACCTTCCCGAGTATAGCTATGGTTTCCCAAGCCAAGTATGTGCGTGTGTGTGTGTGTGTGTGTGTGTGTGTGTGTGTGTGTGTGTGTTGGTACCAGACAGAAGGTCACATCATTGTTATGCTTGACCGAAACTGCAACATTTTGAAGAATTGTTTAAAAGAGAGTGTTTACACTTTTTTCTGACCACATGACCTTACCAGGACAAATTCTGGGCCTTCCTTTTAAAATGTCCAGAGATCAGAAGTCCATAGAGATCTGCAGCACAGACACAGATCAATCATAGATTCTGTACTAATGTGGTACAGGGCAGCAGGAAAATGTGTGGAGAGGCARCATTTGCTTCAGCACTTTTAAATCACTTTTGATATTTGTAAAAAAAATATATTGATGCAAAGCGTTAAAAAGAGGAACAAAGTGCTGATTTGCCTCATGATGCAGAATTTCTCAGTCCACATCAGAATGCCACTGCAGGCTCTTTGTGTGTCTTAACCAATCAGATTCAGAAACCAAACTACTAGGGGTGCAGCTAGACAACTGCTTATCATGGTCGTCTCAAATAACTGAGTGACGCAGTGGTCTAAGGCACTGCATCTCAGTGCCTGAGGTGTCACTACAGGCACCCTGGTTTGTATCCAGGCTGTATCACAACCGGCTTTGATTGGGAGTTCCATAGGGTGGTGCACAATTGTTCCAACGTCGTCTGGGTTTGGCCGGTGTAGGCCCTCATTGTAAATAAGAATTTGTTCTGACTTGCCTAGTTAAATAAAATAAAAAATCTATGCAAAAAAATAATTAAAAAAGCATGCATGATCAGAAGRATAGCTAAATATTGACCGGGAAAGATTCTTAAGCAAACAACCCAACCATTAATTGGGAGTCAGGTGAACTACTGTTCTGTGGTCTGGGTAAATGCATCATCAAGTTAAATTAGGAGGCTGCAGATCGCACAGAACAAAGCAGCAAGGATTGTTTTAAGGTGGAGATATGATTCTTCTGTTGTAGTCATGCTCAATGCTCTTGGTTGGTCATCAATCAACAAGATAATTGAAAAAAATATGTTTATTTTATTTAACAATGTACACCATTAAAACGGCCAAACTCTATTCACAACAGTATTCAGTTGGTAAGAGACAGATATTCAGTAAATACCAGGAATAGGTTGTCCACAATCTATCTGTTATCCAGACAGAAAAGAGAAATAGGCAAAATAACATTTAATAAAGAAATTGGGCAATTTATCTGGGCAAACCACAAACCTTTCAATATATAAATTCAAACAATACTTCAGAACCATTTAAATATAATATAATAAGTTGCAAGGTTGTGCGGGACTATTGTAGATGAAGGAATCAATCTATAATTTCAGACTGTTAGAGTATTTATCTGGTCAATATGTCAGTATATTATGTTTGTTTGTAACAGTGTGATATATGTGAAAATGTGATCGTATTATAAATTGTATTTTAGTGTTTAAGGACTCTTGGAAGATTAGTCCAAATGAGGATTAAAAGATATCCTAATAAAATAAAATCAATCACGGAAATTGCAGGTCGCTCGCTCCAGGCACAATGCACCAAACACAAGGCGCGCTCTCCACTTTCCTCCTGTATTTATTTAGCAAGCCTGATAGCGCATCACACCCGACAGAAGCAAAAGCTCTCCAGTAAATGTAGCAGCCTATACAGCTAAACACTAGCTATCTGATATGCTGTATTGCATGGAAACAAGACCATTTTTCAGTCTGGTCAACTGTAGGCTACTAACAACAGCAGCTGCATTGTAAGTGAGGACTTGGTGGACTGTATATTCTTTAGGTTTGCTTTTACTTCATGTGTTCTCTCCCATGTGCTGGTAAGGGCACAGACAGGAAGGATTCCAGTTGAGATGGTTTAATAACGCTGAAATTACAACGTCTCGGAGCAGCACCGCACAGTGTACAGTATGTAGTAAGGATGGTCTAAGGCACTTATTGATCTGGCAACTTGCTTCAACCAATGTGTGTGTGTGTGTGTGTTATCAACAAGGACACACACTGGCATTGGCTAACACAATGAAAGCTAACTGGTGGAAAAACACAAGGATGTCTGTAACTTTCTCTCACTTGACTTATCTCCAGCTGATCTTCTTCTCTGAGCTGGAGATCGCTCAGCATGCTCTGCTCTACTTCACAGGCCTACAGTTGCATAGGGCAGGACTACACGACGCAAAGCTGCATAAAGCAAGCTCAGCCCTGTGAGTTTCATTGTCCAATCATCATGTTGCTTTCTTTGTGTCTCTGTCTGTGTGTAGGAAACCCACCTAGTCCTTCTTTAAAATAGAATTCATATGAACAAGAACAAGGTTGCTGCAGTTTGACAGGGTTGTAATCCTCCCCAAGACCAGGAGTTTTTTCGAACCATGTAACCTGATTAGAAAAACTCTGGTCTAATCATAGCCCATATTAAACCTTTTTACGACAGATTAATCACGTCATACCATATAAGGTCCAAAGATATACCTGGTTAGATCACCAGATCAGGAAAATCTACAGGCCCCAGAATTATATATATTRTTTTTGCCACACCACTCTAGGACCTGAGGTGCCACCTCTGATGTCGTACATTGAGTCGGGTACACCTATCTGTTAGCTTAATGTGTTATTCAGACCTGTGTTCATGGGTGCGTCACCATCGCTGCCTCCAATCACGTATAGCTGACCATCCATCACAGCAGCCGTTGCCCCAGAACGCCGGCTCAGCATCGGTGGCTGCTTCGTCCAGCTATTCATTTTGGGATTATATCTGGTGGAATACGAACAATATACAAACAAAACTAAGATTTTATCAAATATATTTTCCTTATCTTCCTTCATATTATCACTAGTTAAACAGAGATACAGAAACAATGTCTAAATAGTTCAATTCTCCCTTTCTTCAGTCCGCCACATGTACAAGTGTGAATTGGAAATGTGTTTTTGCATATCCCAACACCCCCTGAGACACCCTTGGAGAGTGGGGTCACAGCAAGGGTCTGCCATGATCAACGGCGRCCCTGGAGCAATCAAGGTTAAGTACCTTTCTCAAGGACATATTGATAGATTTTTCAGCTTGTCGACTTGGGGATTTGAATGGTGACATTTCGGTTACTGGCCCAACATTTTAACTACTAAGCTACCTGCCACCTGTCAAAAAGCCTATCAAAGGTCAACAGGTCAAACTTGGTTATCTTGCTGTCACCTACGTACAGTATTCAGGTAATTCACAGAAAACATCTAAAGAGTGTTTAGACATGGACCTTTGTCATGATTAATCTATCTCAACCACAGTGCAACCACTGATGAACATGGCCTTACCTCTCAACAGTGTTGGTGCAGACCATGCCGTCGTATCCTCCAAGGGCGTATAGATATCCATCCATCTCCACCAGACCCACCCCACTGCGGGGGCTGCTCAGGGGGGCCACGTCGTTACTCCAGGTGTTGGTCTCTGGGTTGTACCTGCAAGGGGTGGGGGGGGTGAAGACATGTCTGGTGAACAAGATAAGGAAGAGGACTATGGATGATTACCTATCACCATGTTTAACAGTGATTACCTATCACCATATTTATTAGTGATGATCCTCACCATATATATCAGTGATTACCTATCACCATCGGTAATCATTAATATTAGATGGTGATAGGTATTACATTGATAAAGAGGGTGATAGGTAATCATTACTATTGATGGTGATAGGTATTCCATTGATAAAGAGGTGATAGGTAATCATTACTATTGATGGTGATAGGTAATCACTGATATATATGGTGAAGTTAATCAATACCTATCACCATACATTGATAGAGATGATGTTAGGTATTACATTGATATAGATGGTGATAGGTAATCACTGCTATAGATGTGATAGGTAATCATTAATATAGATGGTGATAGGTAATCACTGCTATAGATGTGATAGGCTCATTAATATAGATGGTGATAGGTAATCACTGTTAAAA
>NC_036872.1:34795112-34811530 GCF_002910315.2 Salvelinus sp. IW2-2015
ACCCGCATCCGCCCATCCAGCATCACATACTCTGGACGGTTCTGATTAGAAATATATGGTGGACAACTACAAATACCTTGGATGTTCTGGTCTTAGACTGTTGTAAACATCTCCTTCCAGACTCACATTAAGCCATCTCCAACTCCAAAACTAATCCTAGAATCGGCTTCTAATTTTCACAACAACAGCATCCTTCACTCCATGTGCCAAACATATCCGTCGTAACAAACTGACCATCCCTTACCAATCCTCGACTTCGCGTTATGTCGATTACAAAATAGCCCTCCAACAGCTGCTACTCACAACAAATTGGGATTGTAGGCTCTATCACAGCGCTCGGCCACCGTTTGTGTCACCAAAAAAGCGCCCATATGTATCTTGACCCCACGCATCTGTGACCTGTGACAGCTCTCCGCTTGGCTGCGCCCTCGTTTCATACTCTCTGCGCAAACCCTACCGTCTCCCAGGTCAAAGTCTACAAAGTCTTTGCTTAGGATACAAGCACCACCTCTATCTCAGCTCCACTGGTTCACCGATAGCCTAGCACCACCGAGCTGACCAGCAGCGTAGTATCTCAGGGTCAGCACCCCCAAAGCCATTCTCTTTTGGCCGCCTTTCCTTACCAGTTTCTTGCTGCCAATGACTGGAATGAACTGCAAAAGGTGCGGGCAGCGATCGGTTGAAGAGCATGCATTTAGTTTTACTTGCATTTAAGAGCAGTTGGAGAACATGGAAGGAGAGTTGTATGGCATTGAAGCTCGTCTGGAGGTTAGTTAACACAGTGTCCAAAGAAGGGCCAGAAGTCGTCTGCATAGAGGTGGATCAGAGAATCAGCAAGAGCGACATCATTGGGCCTCCCGGGTGGCGCAGTGGTCTAGGGCACTGCATCGCAGCGCTAGCTGCGCCACCAGAGACTCTGGGTTCGCGCCCAGGCTCTGGCGCAGCCGGCCGCGACCGGGAGGTCCGTGGGGCAACACACAATTGGCCTAGCGTCGTCTGGGTTAGGGAGGGTTTGGCCGGTAGGGATATCCTTGTCTCATCGCGCACCAGCGACTCCTGTGCCGGGCACAGTGCGCGCTAACCAAGGGAGCCAGGTGCACGGTGTATCCTCCGACACGTTGGTGCGGCTGGCTTCCGGGTTGGAGGCACGCTGTGTTAAGAAGCAGTGCGGCTTGGTTGGGTTGTGTTTCGGAGGACGCATGGCTTTCGACCTTCGTCTCTCCCGAGCCCGTACGGGAGTTGTAGCGATGAGACAAGATAGTAATTACTAGCAATTGGATACCACGAAAATTGGGGAGAAAAGGGGGAAAAAATAAAAAAATGTAAATAAAAAAGAGCGACATCATTGATGTATACAGAGAAGAGAGTCGGCCCGAGAATTGAACCCTGTGTCACCTACCATAGAGACTGCCAGAGGTCCGGAAAACAGGCCCTTCGATTTGACACACTGAACTCTGTCAGAGAAGTAGTTGGTGAACCAGGCGAGAAACCAAGGCTGTTGAGTCTGCCGATAAGAATGTGGTGATTGACAGAGTCGAGGTGCCTTGGCCAGGTCGATGAATACGGCTGCACAGTAATGTCTCTTATCAATGGCGGTTATGATATCGTTTAGGAGCGTGGCTGAGGTGCACCCATGACCAGCTCAGAAACCAGATTGCATAGCGAGAAGGTACGGTGGGTTTCGAAATGGTCGGTAATCTGTTTGTTAACTTGGCTTTCGAAGACCTTAGAAAGGCAGGGTAGGATAGATATAGTTCTGTAGCAGTTTGGGTCTAGAGTGTCTCCCCCGTTGAAGAGGGGGATGACCGCGGCAGCTTTCCAATCTTTGGGAATCTCAGACGATACGAAAGAGAGGTTGAACAGGCTAGTAATAGTGGTTGCAACAATTTCGGCAGATCATTTTAGAAAGAGAGGATCCAGATTGTCTAGCCCGACTGATTTGTAGGGGTCCAGATTTTGCAGCTCTTTCAGAACATCACCTATCTGGATTTGGGTGAAGGAGAAATGGGGAAGGCTTGGGCGAGTTGCTGTGGGGGGTGTACGGCAGTTGACCAGGGTAGGGGTAGCCAGTTGGAAAGCATGGCCAGCCGTAGAAAAATGCTTATTGAAATTCTCAATTATAGTGGATTTATCGGTGTTGGCAATGTTTCCTAGCCTCAGTGCAGTAGGCAGCTGTGAGGAGGTGCTCTTATTCTCCATGGACTTTACAGTGACCCAGAACTTTTTTGAGTTTGTGCTACAGGATGCAAATTTCTGTTTGAAAAAGCTAGCCTTAGCTACCTATCACATCTATAGCAGTGATTACCTATCACCATCTATATTAATGATAACCTATCGCCATCTATATTAATGATTACCTATCACATCTATAGCAGTGATTACCTATCACCATCTATATCAATGTAATACCTAACATCATCTCTATCAATGTAATACCTGGAGAATAAAGTGACACAGCAAATCATAGATTGAGCATGGCATCAGTTAATTGATTGGAAGTATGACAGACTGCCCCAAGAGACATGTATTCTCCCTCCTGCAGTATCAAATCGGACACTCAGTGTGGGGTCTAATCAAATGATGAGATCCCTGAGAGCCCAGGGCACCTCTGCTGCTCTCTGGTGCCGTCTGCTCTCCCACAGACAGACACCACAAGGAAAGGTTGAGCGCTGAGCGAAAAAGCCGTAAAGGTTTGTCTCTAATCACAATGGGGTGGAGGAGCAGAGAGTGGAATGCTATCAGCAGATTAGTATCTAATGCTCTTCCTTTTCTACTAGCATGTACAGTCATGCGCTCCTCCCCACGAGTACACATTTCCTGTATGCTATTGAGGAAGAGAATAGTCTTTTCAGACCCACCTGGTGTTTGACAACAGCTGATAATTGGCTGATCATGAGATAAGGGGACGTGCTTGTATCCACATTAAGGAATGGCGGGAAACTGCCCGAATGATGATGAATTCTCAGTATGGGTGAACCTACATACACAAAACAAATAGGGTTCCTCAAAGTTTTTTTTGGAAGGGTGATGGTTCTATGTGAAACTATACTGACCCCCAAAAAAACATGTGAGCCCTTCAGTGGTTCTTTGCAGGTTAACAAAGAGGTTCTTTTCTGTTTTAGTGAGAATTAAAATATAGGGGGGTGGCTCATTAGAATTCTTTGGGGCGTAGTTTTGTGCACAGCTCTTTTTTGTGCAAGCCTGAGTAAGAGTGTCATTCCAATTGATCTAATCTGTTGGTTTATGCTATTGCATATTATGTATGACTATGGCCATTGAAGGTGTCTTGTGAAAGACTCAGGTGTGGTCTTGTGTCAATTGAGAATGATTGATTTAGACAGTAGTTCTCAGTTCTCTCCTCAGGGATACCCAGCCGTTGCAGAGCTAGCATACCTGATTCAACTTGTTAACAAACACTACAATAAAACCTATGGAATTTTAACAATACAATATGGCTATTAACCATATTAAAAATTAAAAAACTATGGTTCTACAAAGAGATTGAGAAAGGTTCTTTATAGAACCATACAGGTTCCATTTAGAACCGTATGTGCATGGTTCTTTATAGAACCTTCAAAAAAGGTTCCATCTAGAACAAAAAGTGTTCTTGCTATGGTTACAAGCCAAAGAACCCTTATTTGGCACTACATAGAACCATTTGTCTGTAATGTGTAGTATGTACAGTATGTTGTATTTGTTGCATACAGTACGTTCTAAATAGTAAGTTATATGATTAGTACACAGTATGTAGTTTAACTAAGTAGTAGGCAAGACAAAGCCTAGGGTTTGAGACAGTGAGAAGTCTGCCGGGTCAAAGACCAAAAGTGTGATGAGAGCGTGCGATACTGCAGAAGTTGAGAAGTGCTGGATATTTCTAGGCAACGTAATGCTATCCACACCCCTGACCCCCATGCCCTACCATGCATAGTCCTCCTTCCTCCCCACCCCACCCTCACCCCCCATACCCACCATGTAGAGCCTCCCTCCAGTATCAGCACTCAGCACTGACAGCGCTGGGCCTCAGGGTTGCTGATTAAGAGGCCTGTCAGCCTGTCCCCACATCCTCTCCTAGATCCCCCAGCAGTGAATGCCTGTCAGCCCTGAGCCTCTGACCGGACCACCGACAGACACTCACCACTACAACAGCCCGTTCACACACTCACTCTGACACACAGCGTGGGATGGATATTTCTCATACAGCACTTTAACTGTGACCCTCTGAACTAGGAATTAAAACTAAAGCTTTACCAACAGTTCTATGGGTAGCCATCTTGAAACGCCCTTACCTCTCCACACTGCTTTTGCACGTGACACCATCGGACCCGCCCACCGTGTAGATCTTCCCGGCCAGGCCGTACACAGCCACGTTACCACGGTGATTGATCATGGAGGCCATGTTTTTCCACTCATTCTCCAGGGGACAGAACTGTTCCACCGGGCAGGATGGATCCTGCTGGGTCCAGCCGCCCACTGTAGGTWGAACAGCCATTGATGTGAAGGTGCAGATGAATAACACCAGTTARGGAGTTTGTTACTTTATTGACAGGCCTGTATTTATCTGGTACTATTTAGACTCATAACGAGAATAGTAATTTCCTCATGATTGCTCCTCTGATTCTTTGAGATTCATTATTACCAGTACTGTATACAGTATAATTTGGTCTATATTCAATACTACAATTAAGAGGACTACTTACAACCCACTATGCAAAACAATGGTTGAATCAACGTTGTTTCCACTTAATTTCAACCCAAAACATCAATCTGATGACGTTGRATCAACGTGGAAAACTGAWTAGATTTGAAAAAGGTCATCAACGTGAGGGAATTACGTATTTTTTTTCACCCAACTTTTAACCTAAATCTAATGACATGGTGAAATGTTTTGTTGATTTCACGTTGAATTCACGTTAGTTGACAACTCATCCAAATGTAAATCAAAACTAGACTTGAACTTAGTGTTAATTAACTTAGTGTTGTTTGAGAATGCAAAAGATTGCAAATTAGTGCTTTAGATATCCTAGGTAAAATGGTTATTCGTAGTAGTAAGTGAGTGAGACCTCCCACTGGGCACAGTCTGTCCATCTGTGAAACAACTGTTTTTGAAAGCTGTCTTTATAAAGACAGTAATTTGAAATATGCAGCTTTCAAAAACAGTTGTTTCACAGATGGACAGACTGTGCCCAGTGGGAGGTCTCACTCACTTACTACTACGAATAACCATTTTACCTAGGATATCTAAAGCACTAATTTGCAATCTTTTGCATTCTCAAACAACACTAAGTTAATTTTAGCTCATCATTGACACCCATATTCAGACAACTCATATGATCTCTCCCCTCCAAAAATACCAGTCCTTAATCTCTGAGGTTAGGGAGAATTTATGGACATGTCACCCTCCTCTCCCTCAGGAGAGACATGTGACTTTAGGAATGAGGTACACAGTGCGTTATTCCWCCATGCCAAGTGAGGTTATGAGTGCCTGCACCAAGCAAAACACTGTAGATAAAACTGTGTTCATAAGCTGCAGTGCTTAAAAAAATATTGCAGACTGGAGTTCAGTTTAGAGAGATATGGAGCACAAACTAAATTATAAATTTGTTATCGCTTAATCTGTATATTTATTGAATTCAATATATTCCAGCCAGCCCCAGTGAACATACCCAACATTGATTTAATATAAAGCGTGCTATAGAGCAATGGACACCCAACAATCTGCCTTTTGAATGCAATTTCCCCAACATTCACTGAGATTAGTAAATGCTGTGTATGTTGGCTCAAGCATTTAAACCTTTTAAAGTCAAAAGCAATATTCTGCTTTACCACCTTGGACTAAATCCCATCCTAATTGTCAAACTGAATCTAATAAGCTTTGGCTTGCGCTCATATGAACCAATCTGTGAAACACTCAAATTGCAGACTTGAATTGTCAGGTTGACACAAACATACCTGTAAATATTGCTTGGCATTCAACTTCTCTCTTTAAGAGCATATGTGACGGCATTATCTTACTGTACTGTATGGTACCTACAACCTACTGTACTGTATGGTACCTACAACACTACCTGCAGATGTATGGTACCATACAACTACTGTACTGTATGATACCTACAACTACTGTACGTACTGTATGTAACTCCTACTAAACCCTATACCCGTACATGTAATGTACCTACAACCTTACTGTTGTCTGTATAGTACTACAACCGTACTGCATACTGTAAAGTACCTACACCTACTGTACTGTACTGGTACCTACAACCTACTGTACTTGTAACTGTATGGTACCTACAAACCTACTGCACTGTATGTACCTTAAACTCTACTGCACTAGTATGACCTACAACCTACTGCACTGTATGGTACCTAACCCTACTGTACTGTAATGGTACCTACAACCCTACTGTACGTGTACTATATGAGTAACCTCACAACACTACTGTAGTATTGGTACCTACAACCTACTGTACTGTATGTACTACAAACCTTACTGTATGTACCTGATTACATACCTTACTGTTACTGTATGGTACCTACAACCTAACTGTACTGTATGGAACCATACAACCTACTGTACTGTATGGTACCTAACAACCTACTGTACTGTATGCTATATGGTATCTGCTACAACCTACTGTACTGTATGGTACCTACAAACCTACTGTACTGTATGGTACCTCAATACCTACTTGTACTGTATGTAACCTATACAACTACTGTACTGTATGGTACCTACAACCTACTGTCCGTTAACTGTACTGGTCCTACAGAACCTACTGCACTGTATGGTACCTAACAATCTAACTGCACTGTAATGTACCTACAACACTACTGCCTGTATGGTACCTACAACCTACTGTACTGTTATGGTAACCCTACACCTACCTGTCTGTCACTATATGGTACCACTACAACCACTGTACTGTATGGTACCGTCTACAACCTACTGTACTGTTGGTCCTACAACCTACCTGTACTGTCCGGTCACCTACAACCTAACTGTACTGTTAAATGGTACCATACACACCTACTGCAACTTTAACTATATGGTACCTTCAACCTATACTGTGACTGTATGGTACCTACAAACCTACTGTATGTAGTGGTACCCTACTAACCTAGTTACTGGGGTATCTGTCTAATGCAGGTTAGTCCTAACGATACAACTGAGCTGTGCTGTACTCGTAATGGTACCTGTGGTTTATAAGAGCTAAACCATTACGCTGCAGCTAGGGAATTGTCGGCTTCATCGTAGTGGTACCATACCGTACTCAAGGAATCTAAGGTACCAATACAGTACAGAGGTTTAGGTACCATAAAAGTCAGTAAGGGTTGTAAGTGACCCATATAGTACATACGATAACCCAGTAAGGCTTGTATCTTGGTTATGGATGGTAACCAACAATTACAGACTAACACAGTATAGGGCTGAATGCTAGGTAGTCTATACTGGTACTATACCGTCAGTGGTTGTAACAGGACCTGATTACCATACAGCTGTACAACTGTATGGTCCCTACAGTAGGTAGTTAGACTACCTACTGTATACAGTACTAAGCCGTAATGGACTGGTACTTCGTAGAGGATCATCCATACAGTACATAGCTTCTAGGTTGTCTCGGGGTATTGAGTACCCATACTGAGTACAGTTACAACCTAAGGCTGCATCTGTATGGTACCTAGGTAACCCATAAATCATAGTAACAGTGCCTAGTAGCTGGTTAGAGTTTAGGCTTAGCTATAACAGTAATGATAAGATAGCGCTTTGATAAACGCTAGTACCTGCTACTGTATATGGTCAGACTCTAACACAGTAAGCCTGATCTGTTGATACGTGAGCTAAGGGTACTTTACCAAGACCTACCTGTCAGCTATGGTTGATTTATGGGTATACCCTAATAACAACGTTAAACTGGTTAGTTGTACTGTGACTTGTAGGTACCAATACCACAACCTACTGCACTGTATGGGTTAACGCTATTCAGCGTACCTGGACTGTATGTAGGTACTGTAATGGAATACCCCTACAAGGATCCTAACTAGTGAGTCTGAGTAGGTACCTTTAACGTATCACCTCACTTACTGTAATTGGGTACCTCCACAACCTACATTGTAATCCACGGGCTGAGAAATGTAGGGTACTCTGGTCGGGTACTCACACCTAACTAAGTAAGCTAACTTGAAATGGGTATAGCCATACAACCTACTATGTGAGCTGGTAAATGGTTATCTCCTCACACCCTACTGAGTACTTGTAACTGTACTGTACTATACCCAGTGCAGTAGACGCTTGTAGGTAAACCTACTCCGCACTAGTCAGTGACAGTACGTACAGTGGTCAACCTACTGTACTGTATGGTACCTTGTGCGTACTACAACCTAACTAGTAACAAGTAACCCATGGAGTTAGAGTAGGTTGTAGGTATATACAGTACAGTACATACGCTATCTTAGGCTACTAGATACCATGGTACCTACAACCTAACACTGTAACTGATAAGTGCAGTACACGGTTGGTATGTCAACCACCTACTTAGCTACGTTTGCTCAGTTGAAGATATCATACATTACCTATCTGTAATGTATGGTACCTACCAACCTTACTGCATCTGTTTCATGGTAAGCGCTACAGGACCTGTTTGTTCGTACATGTACTGTCCTGGTCATCGTATCAACCTACTCGTCCTACGTGGTATGGCAGAGTAACTGACCACGTAGGTTGAACCAATCACGATGAGCACGATGCTTTAAGGGGGAGTTACTGACGCCAGTTACAATTGACGTCGCGTTTGTTAATCGCACTATCTGCCTTCCAGTGGGGCGGTAGTTGTGGAGTGCTTGTCTACGCAGTACTGTGCGACCAATGGGGCTCGGGGTATTTCGCATTGCGCGAACTACTGACCCCACTTCGTCCGGTTCTTTTGGGGGTGCTGCCCTCCTGTGTTCACTTGTCTTCACCAAGCAGCTCTCCCTTGTATACTACCACGAGCATTCACACCACTCACACGACGACCCAGGCATCGACGACTTACACTTACACATCACACGGGGACACACCACACACACACACAACATCACCCAGCGACTCGACACACCACGACCATGTCCGGTACACACACGAATCACCAGCGATCACACAGCGAGGTAGATTGAAAAGGTCGATTGTAAATAAATTTCACGTACTTTAACACTTTCGAATTACCTGGTATTTGGCCATGCACATCCTGTGCATATTTCTCAGCTTTCAAAGTGTATCCTGATCTGTGGCAATTTCTTGGACATTTTGAACTGCACCGTCATCATTCTGTCTCTCATGCGAAATACACTCTCAAAACACCCATATAAAGATTCAGAAATGCTGAACAGCTTACAGTCATTCATTTACTCCAAACATAAAACATACACATACTGAACACCAYACAACTCCAAAAAGGACTCAAATTACCCTTGTTCATTGTACACTCCCATGTTTCCTCAGCTCCCAGGTCAGATCTCCACAACAATATATTTTCTCTTGACACCTTGACAGCTAGTCAAACCTCTCGTTCACAGTCTTGTCTGTCTATGGATGTTCACTTCCCAGCACTCTCTTCTGCTTGATGTCTCTCTTCCTGCCCAGCTCTGTCCAGCCTAGTCCACTGACTGACAGTTTTCTGCCCCCTACAGCTGGGTACAGATACATGTAACTCCTAGAGCCTGAGCCTGCCCCCTCTACCCTCCTTGGAAATTTTACCAGGCACCAGCTGTGCCATCCTGAGTCCTGACTCATACATCCTGAAAGACTGATATTCTAACCCCTGTCATGCTTCTTTGGAATCCTTACGCTTCTTTAGACTGTATGATTTAGAATGGACCGGACTCCATTACAAGGAACACCGCCAGGAATGTCTCTGTCCAGACTTAGAGGACTTTAAACTTAATGGCGTCATACATACATACAGTAAGGGGATAGATAGATAGATAGATAGATAGATAGATAGAAAGAAAGAAAGAAAGAAAGAAAGAAAGAAAGAAAGAAAGAAAGAGCGAGAGAGAGAGAGAGCGAGAGAGAGAAATATAAATAAAGAGAGAGTGAGACAGAGAGAGAGTGAGACAGGGAGAGAGAGTGAGAGAGAGGAGACTGCATGTGTGTCTGTGTGAGAGAATGTACTGTCTATTGCCAGAGACTATTGGAGACCTTTTGGCTTCATCAGTATGATACAGTACAAAGCACTGAAGTGGTGAAACTCATATAGTGATTATATTGCCATAGGGGCATAGAGCTGTTACAGTCTGACCTGACCCTATCAGCTCTCCCTCTGAACATCTCACCTTCCTCTCAGCTCCCATAGCCACCTGTGACCTGTAGGTCCGTCTATATTTCTACCTGTAGGTCCGTCTATTTTTACTGTAGATCCTCTATATTTCTACCTGTAGGTTCCGTCTATAATTCTACCTGTAGTCCGTCTATATTTCTACCTGTAGGTCGTCTATATTTCTACCTGTAGGTCTCTATAATTCTACCTGTAGGTCCGTCTATATTTCTACTGTAGGTCCTTTATTTACCTGTAGGTCCATCTATAATTCTACCTGTAGAGTCCGTCTATAATTTACCTGTAGGTCCATCTATAATTCTACCTGTAGTCCGTCTATATTTTCTACCTGTAGGTCCGTCTATAATTCTACTGTACGATCTCGTCTATATTTCTACCTGTAGATCCTCTATTTACCTGTATCATCTATAATTTACCTGTACGTTCGTCTATAATTCTCTGTAGGTCCGTCAATATTTCTACCTGTAGGTCGTCTATATTTCTACCTGTAGGTCCGTCTATAATTCTACCTGTAGGTCCGTCTATATTTCTACCTGTAGGTCGTCTATATTTCTACCTGTAGGTCCGTCTATAATTCTACCTGTAGATCGTCTACTAATTCTACTGTAGGTCCGTCTATATTTCTACCTGTAGCCGTCTATATTTCTACCTGTAGGTCCGTCTATATTTCTACCTGTAGGTCCGTCTATATTTCTACTGTAGTCCGTCATATCGATCTGTAGGTCCGTCTATATTTTATCTGTTTGTCCGTTAATTTCTACCTGGAGGTCCGTGTCACGATCGTTTAGAGTGATTGGACCAAGGTGCAGCGTGGTAGGTGTCATTTTTACTTTTAATTTAATGACACCGAAAAAACAACAAAATACAAAACGACATAAAGTACATGCAGTGCAGAAAGCAAACTACACACAAACAAGATCCCACAACTAAAGGTGGAAAAAGGCTGGCTAAGTATGATCCCCAATCAGAGACAACAATAGACAGCTGCCTCTGATTGGGAGCCATACCCGGCCAACAAAGAATAGAAAACTAGAATGCCGAACCCAATCACACCCGACCTATCAAATAGAGAAATAAAAGTCTCTCTAAGTCAGGGCGTGACACCTGTCTATATTTCTACCTGTAGGTCTGTTCTATATTTTCTACCTGTAGGTCGTCTATTTTCTACCTGTAGGTCCGTCTATAATTCTACCTGTAAGTTCGTCTATAATTCTTCCTGTAGGTCCGTCTATATTTCTACCTGTAGGTCCGTCTATATTTCTACCTGTAGGTCCGTCTATATTTCTACCTGTAGGTCCGCTGAAATACCTAAAATATTCTGAATATTTACTTTGATGTGGGTTTCTATTGACTGCATCAGTTAATATGAGCTGCCAATACTGGATGAAACATGAATTGTGCATCAGCCTCAACTGATTGACTTTTACAACATGCCTCAGAGAGTAACACAGAAGAACAAAGGACCTAGTCTGGGAATACCAATATTCCTGCAGGTTTTAAAACCAGAGCACATGTATAAACACTCATTCTCAAGGAATCATAACTAATAGATGGACTTTGGTGAGAGTTGGAAAAGTKTTATCCTCTTGGCAGAAAATGTTTTAATAGAAATGAACACATAGACAAACACTCCCCAGGGAACAACACCAGGTATATTGGCCAAYGACTGAACGAGGCCTGTCAAATTAATCCATTAAAACAGACACCCAAAGATCTGAAGAATCAGGTGTGAAGGTAGTTCCTATAATTAYAAACTACTGGTTGTGTGTAACACTCTAAACCTTCCCATCGTCACCACAACAGTCCTACACCCAAGTCCTGGGAACCATCAATTAGCCCCAAACCATTGTACTAGGCCTTTAATASTCTCACTTATACAACCCTGGGCCTTGGTAGCACCCACCAGGCACCACCTCAAGGTGTAGTCTCTCTTTTTTTTMAGGGCAAATTAAGTCATACAATCAAAACTTTGATACACAAGTCCATGTATGAATGCATGTAAATTAAAAAATGTACTACTAGCTCTAGTGTTTCCATTTCAATCGTAAACTGGGCACTATTTTCAGCAAGCCAAMGGGTTCGATGGAGGACATAAATGCTGCCACTTAAAATGTCAGAAGACGGTCCAGGTGGGAAAATGCAGCTGGTAACATGCTCTCTTCTGAGCTACTAAAATCTTACTGTGGCCAGGAAGGAACACACCTGTATAGTGCCAGCTTTTTCCTCTCCAGTGGTTTTCATATGGAAATAAAGGGTTTACATTGAACAGAAGATGGAAAGCTAAGTCTTTCAAACATAATGTGAAAATATGGATTTTAGTATAGAGGAAAAGGGAGAGAATACTGTCCCACCTCCATGTGAGAGTGTGTTAACCCCAATTTCTCACTCCCTGGCACTCCTACACTCTTTTTTGCTGATTTATGACAGATAATAAATAGATCTTTATTGTACATGAWTGCWTCTGCAGATGATTTTGGAGTTCTTTATTTGGAAACCCTGATATGGCAGAGAAGGTTGCACAAAGGTCAATATAGGGTATATCAATTTACAAGTTAGTTCCGAATGAAGGACAGACCAAATATAGCAGTAGAGGAAGAGGAGAAGAAGAGGTCAAAACCGACGGATGATTTCACCCTGGACAGATGAAACATATTAGAGGGCAATACAATTGGAATGAGTTTCATTCTACACTCTGAATAAACCAGGGAAGCACTAATATCAAAGGGTGAAACATGGACATGTTTGGTTCTGGTTTGRGCAGGCAGTGAAGTAGAGACCGAACACAAAAGGACAGTATAACACATTTATTTTTGAGACATGGTATTTCTCAGCAATCAAGTTCCAGACATCAATCCATATCGTTCACTTTTATCAGTTCCTCTATTATTTCCATTCCTCTTTTACTTAAAAGAGCTTATTCAAATCAGAAACATAGAAACAATACAGAAAACAAAAAGGTACAGGGTTGYGTTCAGTACGTTTTTCCATTCTGGAACGTTCAAATGAWCGGAAACGGTGCTGTATTGAACGACCAGTTGAAAAATGGGGCGATGTTGGGGAATGCTGTCAGCATGGCCACTGCCCTTTAAATACGTCACTCATTGCTTCAAGCCACACCTCACCACACCCACCAAACGGGAGAAAATGTACCTCAAAGTCGGTTCAAGAACGCACAAGAACATTTTGGGGAAACATGTCATTCAGTACAAACCGTTCCGCAATGYAGCAAATGTTTAAGATAACTGAACGCAGCTCAAGTGTCCAGGGGTTTTTAAATRCACACATCTAAAATCCCTTGATACATAAGTTAGACAATGGGAGAACTTGTGTTAATGAGACAACTATTCACACCTGTGACACTCTCCCCACTTTTCCAGTGTGTCCTCACACTCAATATTTTAGTCACTTCCCACTGGGCAGAAACAGGTTGAATCAACGTTGTTTCCATGTCATTTCAATGAAATGACGTTGAACCAACGTGGAATTGACGATGAATTGACGTCTGTGTCCAGTGGGTAGCCATCTCAAACCACATGGTGTCCTGGGGTAAGGCCGGGGCCAATCTTCTGCTTCCTCCAGGTCAACCTTTTCCCCTGGTTGACCTGGAGCAGAAGGTTTTRGGTGGCCCCACTCCTCTGGGATGGAATCCTTAGCCGTGTCCCGGTGGGTGCTTCCTGCAGTCCCCACAATGGTCACCCCATCCACACCGCTCACCCACTTGAGTGGACAACTTCCGCCGACAAGTGTCACGTTCCTGACCATTATTTTCCTTGTTTTGTCTTTTAGTTGTCAGGGACGTGAGCTGGCCGTGGCGGCCATTTCTATGTTATGCTGTTTCCTTTGTTGGGTTCATTGGTTATTTAGCCCTTAGTATGGTTCTCAATCAGGGGCAGAGTGTTTGACGTTTCCTCTGATTGAGAACCATATTAAGGTAGCGCTGTTTCACACCGTTTGCTTGGTGGCGTCGTTTGATTGTCTTCCGTGTCTGGTAGTAGCTGTACCACACGCGGACTGTTTCATATTTTTAGTCTGTTCCTGTTCGTGCGTTCTGCGTGTTATGTAATTCTCATGTCCAGGTCGGTCTACTGTCGTTTTTTATTTTGTAATTATCAAGTGTCTCTTCGTGTTCGTCTTGTTTGAATCAAAATTCATTATGTATTCCACAAAAGCCTGCATTTTGGTCTCCGATCCCGCTCCTCCGCAGCACGAGGAGGAGAACATTCTTACAGACAGTCATGGCCGCAACTCGTGGAATTCTACTGGCCGCCCGTCCCCCGTCCCCGTCCCCTTCACCACATAACATTATCCATCATGTCTCAGGCCTGCTAGAGCCATCACCCGTAGGACACCTCAACACGCTCCAGGCTGGTTCGGTCACAATGGGTTCTCCTCAAGACCAGCAGARGAAGCTCAGTCTTCTGCTCCAGGTACTCAGTAGAACTTTAAGGCTAACAGAAACACAACAGAAGTCAACATAAAAACTGGCCTCTACTCCACAAGTGCCCACTCAGCAAGTATRGAGAAGGCTAAGGATATTGATGTCTGAAACTTGATTGCCACGTCTTATTGAGAAAACCATATCTTAGAAATAAATGTGTTGAAAACTGCTTTWKTGTTCGGTCTCTACTTCACCCTGCCTGCTCAACCCAGATCCAAACCTGTCATTTTTTCACCCTTTGACATTTGACGTAGTCAGCAGGATATAATATTTATGATTAAATCCCCAAMATTACAGTAAAGACAGTTGCAAGATGGAACCCACAGAACTGTTGGCACTGGCAGCCATTTTTGTTCCAGAGGGAGCCATAGGAGAGGTGGACCAGGTKGAATCTGAAATGACACGTCTTCCCTATGTAGTGCACTACTCTTGGCCAGGGCCCATAGCAAATAGGGTGACATTTCAGTACCAGGACCAGGTACAGTAGCAGTCAGATCCAGGTTACCCAGAGACAGACCTCTCAGTGTGTGAGTCATGCTAAGGATGTGGTGAGGTTACTGCTCAAACATGAGGCTCAGATATGAGCTTGATGGATTAGAATACAGCGAAAGGTCACAAATATCAGTCCAGTATTGATATCCGAGATATACTGAGTGTACAAAACATTCGGTGAAAGCTATGATCTCGTATTGATGTCACTTGTTAAATCCACTTCAATCAGTGTAGATGAAGGGGAGGAGACAGGTGTCACGAATACCACCGAAGGTGGCTCCCCTTCCTGTTCGGGTGGCGCTCGGCGGTCGTCGTCGCTGGTCTACTAGCTGCCACCGATCCCTTTTTCCTTTTCGTTTATGTCTGTCTAATTGTTTTCACCTGGTCCTTGTTGGGGTTTTGGGATGGGTGTTATTTAGGTTTGTTTTGCCCGCTAGTGTTTGTGCGGGCTTATTGGTTGTTACGTTTGGTGATGTATCGTGTCTTGTTTTGGGTTTTTCGCTGTCCAGTGTTTGTAACAAGGTTTGGGGTTTGTTTAGCGCCAGTGTTTTGGGCATTCACCCATGTTTGGACCTGTTACGTTTTTGAAGGACATTAAAGCGTTTTCCCGTTCATTTCGCTCTCTGCATTTGACTCCTCACTCATTTCACTCACCCGCCATTACAACAGGTTAAAGAACGATTTTTAGGCCTTGACACAATTGAGACATGGATTGTGTATGTGTGCAATTCAGAGGGTGAATGGGCAAGACAAAATATTTAAGTGCCTTTGAAGTAGGTGCCAGGTGCACCGGTTTGAATGTGTCAAGAACTGCAACACTGCTGGGTTTTTCACACTCAACAGTCCACCACCCAAAGGACATCCAGCCACCTTGACAACTGTGGGAACCATTGGAGTCAACATGGGCCAGGATCCCTGTGGAATGCTTTCGACACGTTGTAGTCCATGCCCTTACGAATTGAGGCTATTCTGAGGGCAAAAGTGTTCCTAATGTTTTGTACACTCAGTGTATCCTGGGTTGAGATACTTGATCTGTGCTTGATTGAACTTGTCTGTTGCAATAGAACCAATAGAAAAGTTACAAAAGTGCAAACCTCACCCACCTGGCACTCCAGGCAGGCTAAGGCAAATGCTCAAAGTATTTGAAAGATTACAAATAGTACTTGAACCCAGGT
>NC_036872.1:34817100-34844981 GCF_002910315.2 Salvelinus sp. IW2-2015
GGATTTTTAAGCCTTGACACAATTGAGACATGGATTGTGTATGTGTGCCATTCAGAGGGTGAATGGGCAAGACAAAATATTTAAGTGCCTTTGAACAGGGTTTGGTAGTAGGTGCCAGGTGCACCGGTTTGAATGTGTCAAGAACTGCAACACTGCTGGGTTTTTCACACTCAACAGTCCACCACCCAAAGGACATCCAACTGTGGGAACCATTGGAGTCAACATGGGCCAGCATCCCTGTGGAATGCTTTCGACACGTTGTAGTCCATGCCCTTACGAATTGAGGCTATTCTGAGGGCAAAAGGGGAATGCAACTCAATATTAGGAAAGTGTTCCTAATGTATTGTACACTCAGTGTATCCTGGGTTGAGATACTTGATCTGTGCTTGATTGAACTTGTCTGTTGCAATAGAACCAATAGAAAAGTCACAAAAGTGCAAACCTCACCCACCTGGCACTCCAGGCAGGCTAAGGCAAATGCTCAAAGTATTTGAAAGATTACAAATAGTACTTGAACCCAGGTCTGTATTGAGCAGTCCTTTGAGTCCATGCAGTAGCAGTTTTGGTCACTGTATCTCTGAGAGACTGGCCAGTACAAATAAAGAAATGGAAGCTTGCCCTAAATCATGAGCCAGTGGACTTTTTATAGATGCAAATGTGACCATGTTCMCTCACTAAATGTCCTAATACCAAACAGGAAAGGGTGACGCATTTTAGTGTGGTTGAAGGCCTATCTAATTCTAGATAATGATTTTTGGGAATGACTGTTCGAATTTAGATTGAGTTGAAATACTAGTAATACCAGAAATACTAGTAATACTAGAAATATTTTTTTATATTTGTCATTCTTCTGGTCTTATTTTACGTTACATTGTGTACAGTCCAGTCATAGATTGTCTATTGTTTGCATCACCCAGTGGGTTACATTGTGGGGATAGACCCATTCATCACATCCAGCTGGGGCTAGCCTTGTATTACCATCCTCGACTGGGGCGCTGGGCCAGGATGCACATACCAGAGGGACTGCCAGGCAGCTAGCGATACCCAGCAACCAGTGACACCCTAGCYTGCTGCAGCTGTACCCTAAACCATTTATCTGTGTCATAACATAAAGACCTGCTGAAATGTCTCCTGCAAGTGATCCATCCACGCCCTTTAGGAACCAGCAGGGAGCCACACCCACGGTAGCTGGGTAGCAGCACAGATATTTTGGTGCTGTGGTGTACAGTAGGTGTATGATGTGTTAGGTGTAAAAGTGAGGAGGACATTTCACACTTGCATGGCTTGGTAATTGTATCAATCACTTGCGATCATGTTGCCGTTATTGAACTCAATCAACACACACACACACACACACACCACACACACACACCACACACACACACCACACACACACACACACACACCACACACACAACACACACCACACACACACACACACACACACACACACACACACACACACACACACAATACTGCAACAACCCGTATATAGGGAGGTGAGAGATGTGAACAGGCGGGAACAACGAGGCACAGGCAGGGAATGTAGCACTATTTATAGCAGATGGGGAAGATACTCTCTGTCTGCACGTTCATCAATAACTGAATACAAGCAGCATCTCACACACATAATGGACAGTACTGTGTATCAGAAACAGCAMATACGGTGGCTGTCAGTAATTATCATCAATTAATCGGCGAGCCCGCTATCCGTACCGTAAATTTAGTTTTCAGTTCCTTAAAAAGCTCTCTGATATATAACAAGACTATCTAAAATCTTCTCTCGTGAAAATATCKATGTTCTTTCCAGGCCTGTGTTGTGTATTTCCTTACATTTAGGTTGATGTTGTTGACCTTCCCAGGCAGACTCATAGGAGATTGTGAGAATTCCTAAAGWGTTACTCTAGCAGGATGCTGATCTAACCCATGACCAGATCCGATGTGCTCATCCATCAACTGAACTAGGTGCTAATATTATTACACGTCCAGATATGATGATGGAAGTCTGGATGCAACACCAGATAGCCCTCATTACCCAAACAGAGATGCATAATACTCCTGACCATGTATMCCCATTAGGTTACCAGTAGCTCTGTATGTTTTAATGCTCTACGCATATGTACTATTTCTACTATACTGTAGGACCAAATATAATCTCCTCACTGTCCATTCTCTATAGCAGAAAGAATTGTATTGTGTATAACTTAAGGGGTCATTAAGTTGATACAGTATTTTGACATTTCAAAATAAAATGATACGAACACTTCCTGCCTTGGCCTATTGGCCCTGGTCAAAGGAGACGTGGTCTGGGAGAGAAGAAGACCCCTCACATGCATAGGGTGGTGGTGGACATGTGTGTCTGTCTTACTGTCATGGTTGAGTTATGTGCTGTGCTGACACGAACATCATGCCAAGGGAAACCTGATAGTACAGTCTGTGAGAAGAGGATCCAGCACATCGTAAAACACTGATCTCTCCTCAGCGGTCACTGTGGCTTAGGATGAGGGGAGGGTGTATCGCTCAGATCCTTAAACTCTGCTTGGAGACAGGGGCTGCTTCCCAACAACACTTGTCATTTCATGTTTCCTTGTCCACACTGGTTTGAAAGAACTGGACAGGTGAAAGCACAGCTGGTTCTGCTCTCACCATTTTAAATATACAAGATGTAATATATTACAATTTTGTCATTTAGCAGATGCTCTTATCCAGAGCAACTGCAGACATTTTCATACTTGTCCCCCCTGGGAATCAAACACACAACCCTGGTGTTGCAAGCACCATGCACTACCAACTGAGCCACGTGACATATGGTACAAGGGGTCACCTGTGGTGTATTGGGGTTGTGCCGCAGAGCTTCATGGAGGTTGCGTGTGTTGAGATGATCGCGTTCTAGATAAATGGTTGAACGTAGTTCCTGTCTCCCATTTCATCTATATTGAATTGTTATAAAGACGTGGTTATGAAACCCACAAGTAGGATTGYCAAGGGAGGGTATATTACTGGAAACTTTTGAAGTTTACCGGTAAACTACCAGAATTGTGGTATCTTTCAAGGATTTTAAGTAATCTATCACAAGACATCTAGTGGCCCTTTTAGGTACTTCAGATTCTCACAGGTGTCTGTAATTATCAGGTTGACGTTTATTGTCATGAATCTTGCCCTGGAGGCAGCTGCTGGCCCGCTCTCTGGTCTTATCGCAAGTAAAATATATGAAGTAATTAAATAAGATGATTTTAAAATAAAAAATAGAATGACAAAGCTGTAAAACATTRTCCTAAACATAAACCATCAACTTAGTGAATACCATTGGTGTTTAATATGAGCGTTTCAGCATKAAATACAGTAGGCCTATCCTTTATAGTTTGTATTTGCTGTCAATTTTTTGCCGTCAAACTGGTGGCAGTTGTGAAAAAAGTTAATCATAGGAGGAGTTGCAGAGGTAATTGAAAATAATGTCATTGTTGATTACATAWTTTWTTCATTTATTAGGTTATTTTCTCTTGAACCTAATGGTCTGTCTACTAGAAACTCATGGACAATATGGACACAGATATAAAAAACATCAATTCTATATATGAATAAAAAAATCTATCACAAGACATCTAGTGGCCMTTTGCAGTACTTCAGATTATCACAGGTGTCTGTAATGAGCAGGGTGGTGATTTTTGTCATGAATCTTGCCCTGGAGGCAGAAGAGAGCGATCAAGTTTGAGGAAACATACAATTTATCCTATACCATTTCTACCTGCCTTATGTGTTGATTGATTTTCACATGCTATTTTTCGTGGGACAGTTTCATTTCAATAATACTTTTTTTTCTTCCTCAAAGTAATTGTCACACAGTTCATCATAAAAAATGTAATTCAAATTATACAAATATTAAAGTAAAAATTCAACTAATGCGAGAGCACCAGCCTCTGCCATTTGGACACGTTTATACATCCTGATCATTGGCAGCTGAATAGTCTAACCTAACCTGACCTATGAYGTCCATTGTCAACTCAGTAAAAATACATGAAGATGACAATAAAAACAGTAGAAAATATACTGATGAAAATTCCGGTTCATTTGAACACAGCCCWTTATCTGTCTTGACTTGAGCTATTCCTAGTGAAGTGCAAGTGCAAYATTGGGTCCGGTCCAAACACTTAAAAGACACACCCTCGTCCACTTACCCTTGCCTTACGCCCTTGGGGGAATCCCCGTCGCCATCTTGGCTAGMGGTCCAAATGATTAGATAAGCAAGGGAAGTTTGCAACGTAAGCCCCTCAGCCCTCATTTTTAGTCAGGTTTTTATTYGGCTTTGCGAGTGTACAATTACGTTCACTCCGGGCCTTACACTTGAGGGCTGAGGGGATAGGGTGTCTTTCAAGTGTTTGGTCTGCAACCAAYAGTACCAAATCAATCAACTGGATCCGGCTCAGAAGCTGTCTCTAGCGAATTTGCAACATTATATCAACTAGCCTATTCCGGTTTATTAGGCTATCATTTGCAATGAATGTTTAAAAAACAGACTTCTTTGACTGAAGAAAAAAATGACCCGAGAAGCTCAGATTATTAGTGGTAGACAATCAGAAATCAAACATCCCCAAATAGGCATTTTCCTACATTTGCACACAGCAGACCAGGTATGTTACTTCTATGCTTGCTCAGGTGCACGCTCTACATACACGTTAACAAGACAGAGAAACCAGATCCATGTTTTTTTGCTCACATGGAGCACTCCAAATAAAAGACAATAAACAAATTGACAAGTCGTAAATTATGGTTATGAAATAAACCAAAACTTGTTTCTCACAAGTGTAGCAGGTTGTGAACTGCAAACAACGTTTCTACTCYGAGAATTTTAATTGTAAATTACTGTAGGCCTAATTAGTAGGCCTAAGACGATACATCAACATAAATTAACGTAACCAAATGACGGGGATTAATGGTACATTTTCTACTGGTGACATATGAATTGATATAAACAATCAAAGAGCAAACAAGTCACACAACGAATGCGGAAGAATTTGGGGGAGACAGCTGAATGCATTCTGGAGAGCTGAGCTCATGCATTCTGGAGAGAGACGCGCCTAAAGGCTATCTTCGCCACACACACCTCCCCTTCTTGTCTCAACATTTTAAATTATACTCAAGACACATTATCTTCACACATATTTTAGATGCTTTTCACTGACAGCCCAACTGAATAATCAGCCAGGCCTTTTGCCACGCAAGTTKCCTCTGAAATGATTCCTCATTATGCCGTTTCTCTCCTGTACTTTTGCTTTTCATATCAACTATCTTTYTTTGTCCAGAAGCCAAAGGCACAATCCTAGTCATATTAAYAACCCATCCTAGTTGTTGCATCTTTATATTCACCCTCTTTCTAAGTTTCTAACTGAGATTTCCTTCTCTGTCATATACATATCAGGTGCACTGTTCAGAATGTTTTCTTCCGCTAAATGCATTTTGGCAAATTATTTAAAATGACGTTTTATTGGCTGCTTAATTACAGGAGTTGCATGGTATGTTAAAATGAATTACCATGATCTAAATGTGATTTTGTGCGGACGTCCATAATCTGAGCATTTTGTGTGGATGTCCTAATGGGTTACGCACCCACTGCATATGGGTCCGGTACATGTCTCAAATGGCCAGTAAWTTMAAATCTTCCTGGTCATGTTTTCCAGCTCCAYATTTTCCTAACAGAAACCCTGTTACCCCCATTACAGTCCAGTCCAGTGTAGTGTACACTACTACCACCATCCAGTCCAGTGTAGTGTACTGTCACGACTTCCGCCGAAGTCGGTTCCTCTCCTTGTTCGGGCGGCGCTCGGCGGTCGTCGTCACCGGTCTTCTAGCCATCGCCGCTCACCTTTCATTTCCATTTGTTTTGTCTTGTTTTCCCCGCACACCTGGTTTACATTCCTCATCAATCTACGTGTATATTATCCTCTGTTCCCCCATGTCTGTGTGTGTAATTGTTCGTTACATTTATTGTGTGACACGGCAGGCAGTTTTTTTCGGGTATTGTTTCAACCCGTGGTATTGTATTGTTTTCATTATTTTATGTGACCAGTGCGCTATCACTTTTGCCTTTGGCTGGAGTGTTGTGACGCTGTTGTGCGTCCGACTTTTGCTTCTGCCATTAAAGTGTGCCCGTTCACTCATCTCTGATCACCACATTTGTGGCCTGCTGGAGGTCATTTTGCAGGGCTCTGGCAGTGCTCCTCCTTGCACAAAGGCGGAGGTAGCGGTCCTGCTGCTGGGTTGTTGCCCTCCTACGGCCTCCTCCACGTCTCCTGATGTACTGGCCTGTCTCCTGGTAGCGCCTCCATGCTCTGGACACTACGCTGACAGACACAAACCTTCTTGCCACAGCTCGCATTGATGTGCCATCCTGGATGAGCTGCACTACATGAGCCACTTGTGTGGGTTGTAGACTCCGTCTCATGCTACCACTTGAGTGAAAGCACCGCCAGCATTCAAAAGTGACCAAAAACATCAGCCAGGAAGCATAGGAACTGAGAAGTGGTCTGTGGTCACCACCTGCAGAACCACTCATTTATTGGGGGTGTCTTGCTAATTGCCATAATTTCCACCTTTTGTCTATTCCATTTGCCACACAAGCATGTGAAATTTATTGTCAATCAGTGTTGCTTCCTAGTGGACAGTTTGATTTCACAGAAGTGTGATTGACTTGGAGTTACATTGTGTTGTTTAAGTGTTCCCTTTATTTTTTGAGCAGTGTATTTTACACAAGGTTTGTCTATGTTGAAAATGTGTTACCATGATGACATAATCCTGTGGTTGAAATTTATAACAAAAGTTTTGATGACGTTTTTCAACTCCAATGTATTTTCCATATAGATTCCACATCACAATACATTGACAAATGACATTGAAACAATGTTAATTTAACCAGTTTGTGCCCAGGGGGCACACTCACTACAACACACAATGACAAACCCACTTACAGTGCCTTCAAAAATAATTCATCCGCTTGACTTTTTCCACATTTAGTTTTTTATTTATTTAATTTCACCTTTATTTAACCAGGTAGGCTAGTTGAGAACAAGTTCTCATTTGCAACTGCGACCTGGCCAAGATAAAGCAAAGCATTGTGACACAGACAACAACACAGAGTTACACATGGAGTAAACGATAAACACTCTGTCTGTCCGTGGCCTCTCTTCCTTGGTGCGCACTGTCACTGTGTCCATTTCCATCTTGTCCAGCTGTGTATGTAACATTTCACGTAAACCCTGTTTCTTGTCTGCATCAAAGTAGCGGTCCTTKTACATAGCATCGAGCATGGTKGCGACACAGTAAAGAGAGAATGGTACCGAATCGCTTTGTTGAGCAGGCATTTCAATACCCTGACAGAGGGTATCACGTCTGCTGCAGGCGCAGTTGATGRGCTTATTTCTTGAGTCAGTTGTTCGAATGGAGCTAGCTAGTGTGTTCATGTTTCCAACTTTCAAACATGTTCTCAAATGCCATTGAAATGGCAGCAGCGGTATGACAACCAGCACATTCATGAGCATGCAATACGACTTTCCTCAGTACGAAATCCTTGACGACCCACTGTGCTGTCAGACTCAGCATGATCATGGGGCTGATATCGCTGGTCCAAATGTCAGGCATGATGCAATGTTATTTATTTATAATAATTATTATAATTTTTTTTTAGCAGTGATGCTATTACTGTGTAACTCCGGTAGGGCTTTATCTGAAAAATAGCGCACTTGGTATTGTGTACTGGTGCTCGACCAGTCGGCGAAAGCCAACATCACCCATAACAGAGAACGGTTGATTGTCAAGGGCAATGAATTCCATTATCTTGGTGTTAATGGATTTCGCCTTTGAGTTGTCTCACTGAAATTTTCTTACTCTTTCAAATGACTGCTCGACTTGTTGACTGCTCGATCCACACAGCAGACGTTGTGGGYGAGGTTAGGAATGCTGTGTTGCACGTGTAGCGCAAAATTTTACGTGGCGTCGTTACATCATGTACCTACATTATAGGTATGCACGTCAGCTTTGACATCGGTTTTACACATCAGYGTTAAACTAGACATCGGGCCGATGYCGATGTTGGAATTTTTAGCTAATATCGTCCCAWTCCAATTAGTTCACCAATATATTGTGCATCCCTGATTACAAGTATACCCATAACATGATGCAGCCACCACTATGCWTGAAAATATGGAGAGTGGYACTCAGTAATGTGTTGTATTGGATTTTCCCATAACATAACACTTTGTACTCAGGACAMAAGTTTATTGCTTTGCCAAATGCATTACAGTATCACTTTAGTGCCTTGTTGCAAACAGGATGCATGTTTTKGAATATTTTTATGCTGTACAAGCTTCCTTCTTTTCACTCTGTGTAACGATTGTCGTCGGGAGAAAGAGAAGAGGACCAAGGTGCAGCGTGGTAAGTGTCCATATTAATAATTTTATCAAAACTGAACAGTAAACAAAATAACAACGAGGGAAAAACGAAAACGAAACAGTTCTGCAAGGTGACAAACACTAAACAGAAAACAACCACCCACAAACAAAAGTGGGAAAACAGGCTACCTAAGTATGGCTCCCAATCAGAGACAACGATAGACAGCTGCCTCTGATTGGGAACCACACCAGGCCAAACACACAGAAACAGAAAACCTAGACCTACAACATAGAATACCAGACATAGAATGCCCACCCAAACTCACGCCCTGACCAACCAAAATAGAGACAWAAAAAGGATCTCTACGGTCAGGGCGTGACACTCTGTCAATTAGGTTAGTATTGTGAAGTAACTTAGTTTTCTCCTATCGCAGCCATTAAAATCTGTAACTGTTTTAATAAAGTCACCATTGGCCTCATGATGAAATCCATGAGCTGTTTCCTCCCCCTCTGGCAACTGAGTTAGGAAGGACACCTGAATCTTTGTAGTGATCCAAGGTGTAGTTAATAACTTCACCATGCTCAAAGGGATATTCAATGTTTGCTTTTTTTTACCCATCCACTAATAGGTGCCCTTCTTTGCGAGGCATTGGAAAAGCTCCCTGGTCTTTGTGGTTGAATCTGTGTTTGGAATTCACTGCTCAAATGAGGGTTATTAAAAATAATTATATGTGTGGGGTACAGAGATGAGGTAGTCATTCAAAAATCATGTTAAACCCTATTGTTTCACACAGAGTGAGTCCATGCAACTTATTATGTGACTTGTTAAGCCCATTTTTACTCATGAACTTATTTAGGCATTCCATAAGAAAGGGGTTGAATACTTGTTGCTCAAGACATTTCAGCTTCTATTTATTTTTGTCACTCCCTGATCTGTTTCACTTGTACTTATCTCCACCCCCCTCTAGGTGTCCCCCATTTTCCCCATTATCCCTTGGGTACTTATACCTGTGTTCTCTGTTTCTGTTGCCAGTTCGTCTTGTTTGTCAAGTCAACCAGCGTTTTTTCTCAGCTCCTGCTTTTCCCTAGTCTCTTTTTTTCTGGCCCCGCTGGTTTTGACCATTGCCTGTCCTGACTCTGAGTCCACCTGCTGACCACTCTGCCTGCCCCTGACACTGATCCTGCCTGCCGTCCTGTACCTTTGCCCCTACTCTGGATCACGACCTCTGCCTGACCTGACCCTGAACCTTTGTCTCACTACTCTGGATTATCGACCCCTGTCTGCCTTGACCTGTCGTTTGCCTGCCCCTGTTGCTGTAATAAACTGTGTTACTTCAACAGTCTGTATTTGGGTCTTACCTG
Source organism: Salvelinus sp. IW2-2015 (assembly GCF_002910315.2). Classification (NCBI taxonomy): domain Eukaryota; kingdom Metazoa; phylum Chordata; class Actinopteri; order Salmoniformes; family Salmonidae; genus Salvelinus; species Salvelinus sp. IW2-2015. The sequence continues at coordinate 34,826,844 of NC_036872.1, forward strand.
AAACGTGATATTTTTWAATAATTGTTTTAACATTTCGAAAAACATAGTTCCACTTTGACATTATGGGGTATTGTGTGTAGGCCAGTTACAAAAAAATCTAAATTTTATCGATTTTAAATTCAGGCTGTAACACAACAAAATGTGGAAAAATCAGGCAATGCTTTTTCCAGTGCTTCCCTGGGGACCCTATAATATTTGGCTACATTAAATGTTTTCTCTTAGCTACTTCATGTAGCTAACATATTCAAGCTTTGCCTATTATTCTTTGATTTAGAAGATACTGTTGCACAAACAAGATGCTGATTTAGGCCAACACAATCACTGGTATCAGGCTGTATAGCTAGCTACGTTTGCTCTGACTAAGTACATTTATTAACTAGCTAGCCAGCTAGCTAGCAATTAGCATTAGCGGCTAACACGACTTAGCCACAACTTGATAAGAAAAGACAAACTAGCTGTTTGCATATGTAAGAAATACAAACTAACAGTGTAAATAGAAAACGCTTGTGGGTTTATATTAAGAATCAAAGAGAAACAGCATCATAGTAACCAACATTGTTCTATGTGCCGCATTGACCATGCTGACTGAACTCCAGTGTCTCATCATCGAGCAACAACAAATGCGCTCCCTGAGTGACAGGAGGCGGGGCTGGGGCTGTGTGGAAAGTGGCATTGAGAGAGAGAGAGCAGGGAGAGATGACTCGAGTAGCGGAGTAAACTATAAAAATGGACTTTACACACGGCGTATCACATTTAACAAACCAAAGATTCAAATACCGTTCTAGAAGGTAAATAAAAAATACGGTATACCACGCAGCCCTAGTGTGAATACTTGCAATGGTTCTTATGGTACAATTTATACTCCTATGGATGACTCACATGTCCTTACAGCTCCATACCGCATCCTGTATTCTGCAAACACACAAGCACGGGGATACACACACACTATCTCTGTATTCACAGAGGGTCAAGAGATTTTTCCTTTTAGTGACATTGACATGGCTCACTAAGGAGATAGCATGTGAAACAAAGACTTGTCCTTCATGTCAGGTGATGAATCATGCCTGTGTGTGTTGAGTGGAGATGGCCATGAGAGCACCTGTCTTTCTAATCCCCTTCACAAACCATTCAGACAACAGTGTATAAAAACCACCTACTGACCCTCAGTAAGATCATGTCATGGAAGCATAGTTTGCTTTTGACGGTTAACAAGTTTATGCTGACATAAATCCTCAGCCCAGGCTAATTGCTACAAGAGAGTTACTCTTGGTAATTGTAACAGTATAGCTTCCGTCCCTCTCTTCACCCCAACCTGGGCTCGAACCAGGGACCCTCTGCACACATCAACAACTGACACCCACGAAGCATCATTACCCATCACGCCACAAAAGCCATGGCCCTTGCAGAGCAAGGGGAACAACTATTTCTAGTTCTCAGAGCAAGTGACGTCACCGATTGAAACACTATTAGCGCGCAACACCGCTAAGCTAACTAGCCATTTCACATCGGCCACATAATCACATTACCAATCAAACAATTACATAATTCTTTCTCTGAGTACTTATTTCCCATCAATATATTAATCAGGAAATATTTCACTGTCTTGAGGTTTTTGAACTGGGCGATGGTGCAGGTGTACTTTTACTACCCTGGTATCTGGTGTCTTGGAAACTTGGGTCAAGTTAAGTACAACAGTACCATAATTCCCACGTCTAATTCCCACGGCAACCAGTGAAGAACAGTGCCTTGCAAAAGTACTCATCCCCCTTGGTGTTTTTCCTATTTTGTTGCATTACAACCTGTAATTAAAAAATATATATATTTGGATTTCGTGTAATGGACATACACAAAATATTCAAAATTGGTGAAGTGAAATGATTTTTATTTATTTTTTGTTTCAAATAATAAATAAATAAAAAAAAACAGACAAGTGGTGAGTGCATATGTATTCACCCCCTTTGCTATGAAGCCCCTAAATAAGATCTGGTGCAACCAATTACCTTCAGAAGTCACATAATTCGTTCAATAAAGTCCACCTGTGTGCAATCTAAGTGTCACATGATCTCAGTATATATACACCTGTTCTGGATGGCCCCAGTGTCCGCAACACCACTAAGCAAGCGGCACCACCAAGCAAGYGGCACCATGAAGACCAAGGAGCTCTCAAAACAGGTCAGGGACAAAGTTGTGGAGAAGTACAGATCAGGGTTGATTTATAATTGTTTTCCAAAACTTTGAACAATCCACGGAGCGCCATTAAATCCATTATTAACAAATTGAAAGAATATCGCACCACAACAAACCTGCCAAAGAGAGGGCTGCCCACATGAACTCACGGACCAGGCAAGGAGGGCATTAATCAGAGGCAACAAAGAGACCAAAGATAACCCTGAAGGAGCTGCAAAACTCCACAGCTGAGATTGGAGTATCTGTCCATAGGACCACTTTAAGCCGTACACTCCACAAAGCTGGGCTTTACGGAAGAGTGGCCAGAAAAAAGCCATTGCTTAAAGAAAAAAAATAAGCAAACACGTTTGGTGTTCGCAAAAAGGCATGTGGGACACTCCCCAAACATATGTAAGAAAGTACTCTGGCCAGATGAGACAAACATTTTGCTTTTTGACCATCAAGGAAAATGCTATGTTTGGCGCAAACTAAACACCTCGCATCACCCCAAGAACACCATCCACAGTGAAGTGTGGTGGTGGCAGCATCATGCTGTGGGATGTTTTTCATCGTCAGGGACTGGGAAACTGGTCAGAATTGAAAGAATGATGGATGGCGCTAAATACAGGGAAATTCTTGAGAGAAACCTGTTTAGGTCTTCCAGAGATTTGAGACTGGGACGGAGGTTCACCTTCCAGCAGGACAATGACCCTAAGAATACTGCTAAAGCAACACTTGAGTGGTTTAAGAGGAAACATTTACATGTCTTGGAATGCCCTATTCAAAGCCCAGACCTCAATCCAATTGAGAATCTGTGGTATGATTTAAAGATTGCTGTACACCATCAGAACCCATCCAACTTGAAGGAGCTGGAGCAGTTGTGCCTTGAAGAATAGGAAAAAATCCCAGTGGCTAGATGTGCCAAGCTTATAGAGACATACCCAAGAGACTTGCAGCTGTAATTGCTGCAAAAGGTGGCTCTACAAAGTATTGACTTTGGGGGGGGGTGAAAAGTTATACACACTCAAGTTTTCAGTTTTTTTTGTCTTATTTCTTGTTTGTTTCACAAGAAAAAATATTTTGCATCTTCAAAGTGGTAGGCATGTTGTGTAAATCAAATGATACAAACCCCCCAAAAATCTATTTTAATTCCAGGTTGTAAGGCATCAAAATAGGATAAATGCCAAGGGGGTGAATACTTTTGCAAGCCACTGTAAATACAACCCAAATTTGTGTTTATTYATTTGCTCTATTCTACTTTAACTATTTGCACATTATATGACACTTTTGTGAGTGTAATGTTTACTGTACATTTTTGTATTGTTTATTTCACTTTTGTTTATTATCTATCTCACTGGCATTGGCAATGTGTTTCCCATGCCAATAAAGCTCTTAAATTAAATGTAATTGAGAGAGAGAGAAGGGGGAGAGTGAGAGAGGAGTGAGAGAGAGAGAGGAGAGAGAGACAGAGAGGTGCTGGCTGTCCACCGGGCTGTGCTGGTCTCCAGTAGGGAACAGCTCCGGTCTCTCTCTCTCCCCCACTGCTGTGGACAGATGGAGCAGAAGCCAGGCAGGGAGCAGGCCTTAGTACCCATGTGTCTGCTCCAGGTGGTGAGATTCTGTCACAGAGGGGGGAAGAGAGGCAGAGAGAAAGAGAGGGGGGGGGGCTGTCACAGAGGGGGACAAGGTTAGAGGGGGGCAGGGTTAGAGGAAGAGAGATGCACATCATTACAACACTCTATATTGACATAATATGACAGAATAAAGAGATTTCAGATGTTGGAACTTTTGTGAGCGTAATGTTTATTGTACATTTTATTTGTGTTTTTTCACTTTTGTTTAATATCTATTTCACTTGCTTTGGCAATGTAAACACATGTTTCCCATGCCAATAAAGCCCATTAAATGTAATTGAAATGTAATTGAGATGCAGAAAAAGCCTGTCACAGAGGGGGGAGATGGGCTCACAGCATGCCAGGCCAGCAGAGAGAGGAGGGGTCTCTAATGAGATAGAGGGAATCTCTCAAAGTGCAACTTTGCAAATCTGTCTTATTGGATACATATGTCTGTTACAGTATGGCTGTGGATGTCAGCTTTATTGGAGACATGGTCTGCATGACACTATGTGGTCTGCAGTTGTGTGGATTTCAGCGTCTTGCAACATCAAGGCTTCATTATGTGCTAGCCTATAGGTGTAATGTAAACATAGTTTGTGAAGATACTCTTTGGACTAAGTAATTGTCCATCAGATCTCTAGTTTCTTTGCGTGTGTTAAATGCTGCTTCTAATCTTTATTTATGATGTAGTGTCGTGAAACCACTGCACATATGCTTTATATACAGTACCAGTCAAAAGTTTGGACACACTTACACTTTCCAGGGTTTTTCTTTATTTTTTACTATTTTCTACATTGTAGAATAATAGTGAAGACATCAAAACGATGAAATAAAACATAGGGAATCATGTAGTAACCAAAAAAGGGTTAAACAAATCAAAATATATTTTATATTCTTCAAAGTAGCTTACCTTTGCCTTGATGACCGCTTTGCACACACTTGGCATTCTCTCAACCAGCTTGAATAAGTAGGTGTGTCCAAATTTTTGACTGGTGGTGTACGTTTCTTAATGCTCTCGAACTGTGATTTAATTTGCTGTGTGTCCAGCCAAAATGGACGCTAAGAGATGGCTGAATGGTGCTGTCCAGTAGCAACATTTACACAGCTCACTGCAGAGAGGGAGAGATGAGGAGATCTCTGTAGTGGTCTTGACAGCAGAAACAGATGTTGCAGCACAACAGAGACGGATAATTAGCCACAGGAAGATAAAAGAGCAAAGGGAGGGTCAGGGACACCAGCCAACCATAACCAGTAACCAGCCRGACTCTACTGGCAATGCAAGAGATGATGGCTATTGGCTGGAGCGGATGGGTCCTCTTTCGCTCTCTAGTGGTGAAGATATGACATTACAGGATATTTTCCTTACGTGTACCAAGCTATGGTACCAAACGTATGACAAAACTATGAATGCATTGCCTGCTGTAAACACGGACCTAATGTTTTCTTGTCAAATACAGATAATAAGATAATAAACACATTTTTGGAAGTCAACTATTCAAGTTCAGTACAGTTGAAACCCCTATCCGCCTATTGTGTGTATGACATGTATATAAACTTTGCTTTCTAAATATGATTAATAGATAAACATGATACATATAATGTAAAGGGGAAAAGAATAGGCTATTGCATGGACATAATACATGTATCTGTTTATAAAGAGCTACGTCATGCATCACCATGAAGCTGGGGAGGAGCAGCCGTATACGGTAGACAACAAACACAGGCCTGCCAAGCACAACACACAGGCCCCTGTTTATATGGATGCAATGGCTCCAGCAAGCAGGCAGACACTGGGACCCAGTCACTACAGGAGCACTTTGAACAGCCACAGAGCATAAGAAACCAAGGAACCATTTGGAGCCAAAATGGATGCCAGGAGATGAATGGTGCTGTACAGTAGCAGCATTTATACAGCTCACAGCTCAGGAGAGATGAGCAGATCTCTATGGAGACTATTAAGATTCAGTTTATTCACGGTATTTGACTAAACCATATGACGGCAAGGACATTCGGAACTCAGGGGGATTAATCTAAATAAATGCTTCTGGAGTTATCATATGAGATGCTTCCATAGGGAGCGCTCTGTTTCCTGTTTTTATTGGTGCAAGGATAAGAATTGTACAGAGTTTGATAGAGACCTATGACGTCAAAGATCACAAACCAAATAGGTCTACTTGGTTATTCATACATACTACACAAATATCAATTTTGTGAGCAACAAAAGTTCTTCACCTGTTACTCAATCATTCCATATCACAATTCCACAGTGGCCACATAAGATGTTCAATTGCAATTAATTTTCCACGATACCCTATGGCAGACACATTTGCAAGGAGCAACCCACTGAGTAAAAACTGGTTGAATCAACGTTGCTTCCACGTCATTTCAACCAAAATGTGATGACAATGAATCAATGTGGAAAACGGATTGGATTAGAAACAATACAACTTTTTTTTGCCCATTGTTTAACCTAAATCCAATGACAGTGACATGTTTTGTTGATTTCATTAGCTGACAACTCAACCAAATGTCAATCAAATCTAAACATTAAACTGATGTCTGTGCCCAGTGGGAACACAATAACCAATGTAAGAAGATGACATGACAGAGCAGTAAAGGAATGCACAGGCACGTGTAGCCAGGCAGAGACAAAAGGTCATAAGGTCAGGCTGTTTAAAGATGTATGAGGAACCAGTGTGACTTGGCGTTGAAACTGTTATCTGCTCAGGTATGCTCAGGTGTCACTGTCAGTCTGAGTGGATTGGTGTGAGACGAGAGCAGAGAACAGGAGATCAACAGGTGGATGGGTGGCAGATCACATGGACAAGGCTTTACCTGGCTAGAAATACAGTACACTGCTCCCCCTGAGAAAGACAAGAGGTAGAGCCGCTGTTTTGGTTTCAACTTTTTGTTTGATAATGTTGCTGATAAGTTGCTGTGTCTTTGATGACATACATTTCAAATGTTGTTTTACAATAGATGTAACGGGGGAATGAACAAAAGCGTTTAAAGCCCAGTTGCTTGAATGGCCATTGATAATGCATCTGATTTGGTATGACGAAAGAGTCAAAAATCTATACTGAACCAGGAGAAGGTCTGTGACACACATCCATAGAATCTGTACAAAGCTCTCCCTCACCCTCCATTTGGCAAATCTGACCAAATCTGACCATAACAATGGATTGCTCCAGTAGTAGACTATGTATTGTATTGGAAGTCAGTCGGAAATAACTGACATCAAATATGTACTGTTCGGTGCCAACCAAACACTATTTGGTGTGCAAACGACCAAACCTCCAGTATCTCTTAATCATGAGTAAGAGCAACCTACAGTACCTGTAACCTAACAACTGATGTTGTGGTCACTCATGTGCAAAGTATTCACACCTCTTGACTTATTCCACATTTTGTTGTGTTACAGACTGAATTTAAAATGGGTTACGTTTAGATTTGTTGTCACCTATACACAATACCCCATAATGTCAAAGTGGAATAACGTTTTTTTTAATGTTTACAAATCAATAAAAAATGAAACGCTGAAATGTCTTGAGTCAACAAGTATTCAACCCCTTTGTTATGGCAAGTATAAATGAGTTCAGGAGTAAACATTTGCATAACAAGTCACATAAGTTGCATGGACTCGCTCTGTGTGCAATAATAGTGTTTAACATGATTTTTTTATGAATAACTAATCTCTGTAGCCCACACAAACAATTATCTGTAAGGTTCTGCAGTCAAGCAGTGAATTCAAACACAGATTCAACCACAAAGACCAGGGAGGTTTTCCAATGCCAAACAAAGGCCACCTTTTGGGAGATAGTTTTTTTTAAAGCACATTGAATATCTCTTTGAGTCTGGTGAAGCTATTATTTACACTTTGAATGGTCAATCAATACACCCAGTCACTACAAAGATACATGCGTCCTTCCTAACTCAGTTGCCGGAGAGGAAGGAAACCGCTCAGGGATTTCACCAGGAGGCCAATGGTGACTTTAAAACAGTTACAGAGTTTAATGGCTGTGATAGGATAAAACTGAGGATGGATCAACATTGTAGTTACTCCACAATACTAACCTAATTGACAGTGAAAAGAAGGAAGCTTGTACAGAATAAAAATATTCCAACACATGCATCCTGTTTGCAACAAGGCACTAAAGTAATACAGCAAAAGCAACAATTTTTTTTTTGACAAAGCAATTCACCTTTTGTCCTGAGTACAAAGTGTTATGTTATGGGAAAATCCATGACAACACATCACTGAGTACCATTCTCCATATTTTCAAGCATAGTGGTGGCTGCATCATGTTATGGGTATGCTTGTAATCATTAAGGACAGGTAGTTTTTCAGGATAAAAAAGAAGCGGAATGGAGCTAAGGAAAACCTGGTTCAGTCTGCTTTCCAACAGTTACTGGGTATGCTTGTAATCATTAAAGACAGGTAGTTTTTCAGGATAAAAAAGAAGCGGAATGGAGCTAAGGAAAACCTGGTTCAGTCTGCTTTCCAACAGATACTGGGAGATGATTTCACCTTTCAGCAGGACAACAACCTAAAACACAAGGCCAAATCTACACTGGTGTTGCTTACCAAGATGTTCCTGAGTGGCCGAGTTACAGTTTTGACTTACTTGAAAATATATGGCAAGACCTGAAAAGGGTTGTCAAGCCATGATCAACAACCAATTTGACAGAGCTTGAATAACCTTTCTAAGAATAATGTGCAAATGTTGCACAATCCAGCTGTGGAAAGCTCTTAGAGAACTACCCAGAAAGACTCACAGCTGTAATCACAGAGAAAGGTGCTTCTACAAGTATTTTGTAGAAGCACCTCCTCCCAGCTGCCCACTGCACTGAGACTAGGGAACATGGTCACCACTGATAAGTCCACGATAATCGAGAATTTCAATAAGCATTTCTCTACGGCTGGCCATGCTTTCCACCTGGCTACCCCAACCCCGGCCAACAGCTCTGCACCCCCCGCAGCAACTAGCCCAAGCTCCCCCGCTTCTCCTTCCCCTGTTCAGGTCTGTTCAACCTCTCTTTCTTATCGTCTGAGATTCCTACAGATTGGAAAGTGGCCGCGGTCATCCTCCTCTTCAAAGGGGGAGACACTCTAGACCCAAACTGTTACAGACCTATATCCATCCTGCCCTGCCTTTCTGAAGTATTCAAAAGCCAAGTGAACAAACAGATCACAGACCATTTCGAATCCCACCCGTACCTTCTCCACTATTCAATCTGGTTTCCGAGCTGGTCACTGGTGCACTCAACCACGCTCAAGGTCCAAAACGATGTCATAACCACCATCGAAAATAGACAGTACTGTGCAGCCGTCTTCATTGACCTGGCCAAGGCTTTCGACTCTCTCAATCACTGTATTCTTATCGGCAGACTAAACAGCCTTGGTGTCTCTAATGAGTGCCTCGCCTGGTTCACTAACTACTTCTCTGATAGAGTTCAGTGTGTCAAATCGGAGGGCCTGTTGTCTGGACCTCTGGCAGTCTCTATGGGGRTGCCACAGGGTTCAATTCTTGGGCTGACTCATTTCTCTGTATATATCAATGATGACGCTCTTGCTGCGGGCGATTCCCTGATCCACCTCTACGCAGACGACACCATTCTGTATACATCTCGCCCTTCTTTGGACACTGTGTTTACAAACCTCAAAACGAGCTTCAACGCCACACAACACTCCATCCGTGGCCTCCAACTGCTATTAAATACTAGTAAAACTAAATACATGCTCTTCAACCGATCGCTGCCCGCACCCGCCCGCCCAACTAGCATCACTACTCTGGACGGTTCTGACTTAGAATATATGAACAACTATAAATACCTAGGTGTCTGGCTAGACTGTAAAATCTCCTTCCAGACTCACATTAAGCATCTCCAATCCAAAGTTGAATTGGCTTCCTATTTCGCAACAAAGCCTCCTTCACTCAGGCTGCCAAACATACTATCGTAAAACTGACTCTCCTACTGATCCTTGACTTTCGCGATGTCATTTACAAAATAGCCTCCAACACTCTACTCAGCAAATTGGATGCAGTCTATCACAGTGCCATCCATTTTGTCACCAAAGCCCCATATACTACCCACCACTGCGACCTGTACGCTCTCGTTGGCTGGTCCTTGCTTCATATTCATCGCCAGACGCACTGGCTCCAGTTCATCTATAAGTCTTTGCTATAAGGTAAAGCTCCACCTTATCTCAGCTCACTGGTCACCATAGCAACACCCACCCGTAGCACGCGCTCAAGCAGGTACAGTAAATCTCACTGGTCATCCCCAAAGCCATCATCTCTTTGACCGCCTTTCCTTCCAGTTCTCTGCTGCAAATGACTGGAACGAATTGCAAAAATCACTGAAGTTGGAGACTTATATTTCCCTCACTAACTTTAAGCATCAGCTGTCAGAGCAGCTTACTGATCGCTGCAGCTGTACACAGCCCATCTGTAAATAGCCCATCCAACCAACTACCTACCTCATCCCCATATTTGTTTTTGTTTTTCTGCTCTTTTGTACACCAGTATTTATACTTGCACATCCTCATCTGGACATATATCACTCCAGTGTAAATTGCTAAATTATAATTACTTCGCCACTGTGGCCTATTTATTGCCTTACCTCCTTACTTAATTTGCACACACTGTATACAGATTTTTCTATTGTGTTATTGACTGTACGTTTGTTCATCCCACGTGTAACTCTGTGTTGTTTTTGTCGCACTGCTTTGCTTTATCTTTATTTTATTCTCAACTGGCCAATCTGGTTAAATAAAGGTGAAATAAAATGTAAAAAATAAATAAAGAATTGACTCAAGGGTGTGAATACAAATGTAAATGAGATATTTCTGTATTAAATTTCCAATAAATTTGCACGTTTTGAAAAACATGTTTTCACTTTGTCATTATGGGGTATCGTGTGTAGATCGAAAAAAAGACAGTACTGTGCAGCCGTCTTCATTGACCTGGCCAAGGCTTTCGACTCCCTCAATCACTGTATTCTTATCGGCAGACTTTCGCTGATATTTAGTGAGGGTGTAAAGAAAAAATACAGTTAACCCATTTTAAATTCAGGCAGTAACACAAGAAAATGTGGAATGAGTCAAGAGGTATGAATAGTTTCTGAAGGCCGTGTAGCGTTGTGTCAGATCACTCTGTCTGTGTCTCAGTGTGTGGATGCTAATTTCATCCAGTAGTTTTAAAAGTGGTGCTCAAGAGTCAAAACGTTTCCCTGTTTTCTGTGTACTACCTCATCCAATTGTGTACTACATCATCCATTTTGTATGACATAATAAGAATTCATACATTATGGTATGAATTTGTTGTGCTTAAGATCCCGGACTGCATCTTTAAGTCCATAAGGGCTCTAAATCAAAAACATTCTTCAGCAGCACTGGTGCTTACAACATTTCCAAAAATATCAGACCCATATAGAATTTAGCACGAGAAAGAGATTGATTTAAATGTATCATAGCCTACATTAGAATATATGGATCTTAAGCACAACTCTTTTGTAGCTATAGACAAGCCCCCTTCTGTCAAGTTCCATCAAGTTACCAGGTAGCCATGCTAGTAATAGGACTAGACAATGTTGTTTGTTATCGAACATATTGTTAGCCTCCCACAAAATGGTTTATTAAATTATAAAATGTGACCTGCGAATCCACGATTGAAAAAAATGAACAAGTAGCTCCGGTAGCTAATATGAGTCACATTTTAACTGTTTGTGCTAGAATAGCAACACTATAAAAGGTGCAACCACAGATCATATATCAGGTTTCGCCTGAGCAAAATGTATACATTGTTCCACCTCACCTGTGAGAATGAAGAGGACATTCAACATCTTGGGCATCAGCGTTAATCAGGATTTTACAGATCGAAAAGTGTAGGAGGATTTTACATATCTCAAAACGACCCCCCATTGGTCAGATAAAAACAATTATATTTGGCCTAGCAATCACATTATGTTTTGTTTTCCATTCCCATTGTGATTGGTCACTGAACCCAGGTGTCACGCCCTGGCCATAGAGAGGCTTTTATTCTCTATTTTGGTTAGACCAGGGTGGGCATTCCAGTTTATTTGTTTCTATGTTTTCTATTTCTTTGTAGTTGGCCGGGTGTGGTTCTCAATCAGAGGCAGCTGTCTATCGTTGTCTCTGATTGAGAACCATACTTAGGTAGCCCTTTTTTCCACCTGTCTTTGTGGGAAGATAACTTTGTTGGTTGGCACATAGCCTTAAGCTTCACGGTTTGTTTTGTATTGTTTATTGTTTTGTTGGCGACATCTACTATTAAAAGTATGTACGCTCACCACGCTGCACCTTGGTCCACTTCTTTTAACAGCCGTGACAGAACTTCCCACCAACAAAGGACCAAGCAGCGTGGCCAGGAGAGGCAGCCCCAAAAAATGTTTGGGGGGTGGCACACGGGACAGTGAAGGAGTTGATGGGGAGATTGGAGGAGAGAGCTATGAGAGAGCTGCTGTGTTGGTGCATGAGGCACGACATTCGCCCCTACGGAGCGTGTCCTCGGGTTGATGTCACCTGAGTCAGCTCTTCATACTAGTCCTGAGGTGCGTGCTAGCCGTCTGGTGAAAACTGTGCCAGCCCCACGCACCAGGCCTCCTGTGCACCTCCCCAGCCCTGCACATCTTGTGCCAGCTTGGCGCTCCAGACCTCCAGTGCGCCTCCACAGCCTGGTGAGTCCTGCGCCGGCTCTACGCATGGTTTCCCCAGTTCGCCAGGAGAACCCAGTGCGGAATGTTCCAGCTCCCCGCACGTGCCGGGCTAAAGTGGGCATGCAGCCAGGAGGAGCGGTGCAAGTGCTAAGCTCCAGAGCTCCAGTGCTCCCCCACAGCCCGGTTCGACCTGTGCCTGCGCTCTGGAGAGCTTCCAGCGACGGCCTCCAGTTTGGAGCCTCCAGCGACGGTCTCCAGTCCGGAGCATCCAGCGACGATCCTCAGTCCGGAGCCTCCAGCGACGGTCTCCAGTCCGGAGCCTCCAGCGACGGTCTCCAGTCYGGAGCCTCCAGCGACAGTCTCCAGTCCGAGGCCCGCAACGAGGGTGCCCAGTCCGGGGCCCGCTACGAGGGTCCACAGTCCGGGGCCCTCTACGAGGGTCACCAGTCCGGGGTCGGCGGCGAGGGTCGCCGCACCAGAGGCGCCACCAAAGTGGGGGGAGCCAGAGGCGGAGGGGGGTCTACGTCCCGCACCAGAGCCGCCGCCGTAAAGGAAGCCCACCCGGACACTCCCCTTTAGAGTCAGGTTTTGCGGCCGGCAGTCCGGCCACATTTGGGGGGGCGGGGGGGTACTGGCTCCAACTTCCTATATCGAGTAGGCTTCTTGTATTTCCTTACACTAGCCAGCCAATCAATTCAATTTTGTCACAAATGTCGCCTCGGTGTAGAATGGTAGAGGAAGGACACAAAGGCGCAGCGTGAATTAGAATCATTTCTTCTATTTAATTAAACGAAGAACCTTAAAAAGACTGCAAAACGAACACGTGAAGCCACGTAGTGTCTCTACAGGCAACTAAACAAGGACAACTACCTGGACACCACCATTTGGAAAAAATGGCAACGCTAAATAGGCTTCCCAATCTGTAAGACACGATAAGACAGCTGTCTCTGATGGTGGATACGGCGGCGCAATCAGCGCCACCATAAGACGCTACAAACCTTAGACAATACAAAATCCCATAGATACAATAACCTAATACAACCCTAGACCTAGACAAACCCCTCAGACAATACAAAAACTAAACAAACCACCCCTTGTCACACCCTGCCCTAACCAAATAATAACGGAAAGCAAATATAACTAGAGTCAGGCGTGACAATTACCCCCCCCCCCCCGCCCCCCCAAAGGAGCGGACTCCCGGCCGCAAACCTATAACTATATGGGAGGGTCTAGGTGGGCATCTCCGCCGGTTGGTGGCTTCGGTGAGGGACGCAGACCTCGCCGCCGACCCCGGACTGGGCCCTCGCAGGCGGGCCCCGGACAGGAGGGCGACTCTGGCAGCTCCGACAGGAGGGCGACTCTGGCAGCCCGGACAGGAGGGGACTCTGGCAGGTCCGGACAGGAGGGCGCTCTGGCAGCTCCGGACAGGAGGCGACTCTCTGCCAGCTCCGGACGGAGGGCGACTCTGGCAGCTCCGGACGGGAGGGCGATCTCTGGCAGCTCCGGACAGGAGGGGCGACTCTGCCCAGCTGGCTCGGCAGGAGGGTGTCGCTGGAGCCTCCGCCGACTACTAGAGGGGCGTCGCTGGAGTGTCCGGACTGGAGGGCCGTCGCTGGAGGCTCCAGCGTTGAAGGCGTTTGCGCTGGCAAGCTCCGGACTGAGAGCCTTCGTTGGAGGGCCTCGTGCCATATACTCCTCACTGGAGGCTTCGTGCCGAATGGACTCGTGCCATGATCATCATAGTGGACGGCTTGCGTGCCATGGATCATCCACTGGAGGCTTGCGTCGGCCAGTGGATCATCACTGGAGACTTGTCGTGGCCAGGGAGTCATCACGAGGGAGGCTTCGTGCATGCGATGATTCATCACTGGGAGGGCTTTCGTGCCATGCGAGGTCTATGAGCTCAGGAGGCGCTTACTTTGCCATCTGATCACGATCGGTCACTGGAGGCTTCTTGCCATGGATCATCTGGAGGCTTCGTGCCATGGATCATCACTGGAGGCTTTCGTGCCATGGATCATCACTGGAGGCTTCGTGCTATGGATCATACACTGGAGCTTCTTGCCATGGTCCTCACGAAGGCTTCTTGCCATGGATCATCACTGGAGGCTTCGTGCCATGGATCATCACTGGAGGCTTCACATGCATGGATCCACCACTGGCTTCTGGGAGCAGGCCACCGGCCTGCACGCAGGCTGGGGAGACATGCAGAGGCCTTGTCCTTGGCCGAGGCGCCCGGTACACTGGGCCTGTGGGGCGTTACCGGCGCGGTCTCGAGCCGCAGAGCTGGCCCACCGTTCTGGCTGGATGCAGCTTCCACCGGCAAATGTGGACGCTGGCTACCGAGCACACTGGCCTGTGAATGCCCCGCCTCGACACCGTACCGGAGCATCACCCCATAACACCGGTGCCTGACCAGTCCCATATTCGCCCACGGTAAGCACGGGGAGTTGGCTTCAGTGATCTCCAAACCTGACTCTGCCAGACACGCCTCCCGTGTCCCTCTCCCCCAACAGCATTTCTGGGGCTGCCTCTCAGGCTTCCTTGGCCAGCCGTGTTCCCTCGCGTACCGCGTGTGGTCTTCCCTTTCCTGCTGCCCGTCCCACTCTCTCTCTGGCTGGCCTCCACCTGTTCCCATGGGAGGCGATCCTTCCACGCCCAGGATCTCCTCCCATGTGTAGGATCCCTTGCCGTCCAGGATGTCCTCCCATGTCCAGTCCTCTCCTCCACGCTGCTTGGTCCTTTTTTGGTGGGTAGTTCTGTCACGAATGTCGTCGGGAGAAGGAGAGGAGGACCAAGGCGCAGCGTGATTAGAATCCATTCTTCTATTTATTAAACGAAGAACACTTAAAAGACTCACAAAACAACAAAACGAAACGTGAAGCCAACGTAGTGCTCACAGGCAACTAAACAAGGACAAATACCCACCAAACCAACATGGAAAATGGTAACCTAAATAGGCTCCCCAATCAGAGACAACRATAAACAGCTGTCTCTGATTGGGAACCCACTCAGGCCACCATAAACCTACAATACCTAGACAATAAAAATCCCCATAGATAACAAAAAACCCTAGACAAAGAMAATCYCTAGACAATACAAAAACTAAACAAACCACCTCTTGTCACACCCTGCCCTAACCAAATAATAAAGAAAGCAAATATAACTAAAGTCAAGGCGTGACACAATTTTTTTTTTAAATAGCTGAAATGTATTTTTTAGGGACTTTAAGGCCTATTATCTGAAAAATAAATATYGGCTTAATAACCTCTAGCCTACACACATCAATGTCACCCCAAACCAAAACCATGGCTTTTAATGTTTTATGTTTACTATAAAAACCTGAATACTGACTGAAAGAAAACTAAATCCATGTTAATGTCTCATGACATTGAGCAATGACTTCACCCACTATGTTCCCATTGACTGACCTACTGTGGAAAGTCATGATCAAAGTGTAGTTTTCATCCTTTTCAGATGTAAAAGTCTCCAAAACCCATACAGCTCCTGGCAACAGCTGAACAATGGCACACAAGAGAACCTCAGTCTGCATCCAGACCAGAACCCTGGCAATGGTATAAAGCAAGGAAATAAAGGACTGTCTACAAGGCAACAACTTTCCTAAACTCATTCATCAAACATTTTGGGGGGAAATGTTACAATTCCTGTTTTTAATGTTCTCCATAGTCATGCTTTCAGAAACAAAACACAGGACACATAAAACTCTGCCTCTCAGGAGTCTCTGTTTTAGCATACAGTAGGTTATTTCAGAAACAATGCTTGTTGAAATTGATTTACAAATGAATTGTACATTCATTTGTATGATGTATTTTATTGGTTTAGTAGCATGTTATGGGTATGAATGAATTGGATATCTTGCCATTTAAGTTAATGTCTTCTGTGCAGGCACCATGGTGGAGTCGTGTCCATCCTCTCATTTGTTCCTCCAAGAAAAACCAGAAGCCAAGAGAAGACTGTGAGGAGGAGGACCAGGGAACACCTGAAGGATGGGCGCAACGGCAGCCGGGTCCACAGACAGCGAAGACCGTGCTGTGAAAGAGAACGGGAAGCTAGGGAAGCTCAAATGACGCAAGAGCCATTCAAGTCAGATTGAGGACAGCAAGGCCCCAGCCAATAAGAGAGAAGAAAGCAGCACCCTGGCCTGGCCAATAAGAGAGAGGACAGCAAGGCCCTGGCCAATAAGAGAGAAAAATGCAAGGGGTCAGTGGGGTCACAGAAGTCAGGGGTCACAGACCTGTCCTCGTCTACCCCTCAGCACAAAATGCACCAGAAAAAGACCAGAAATTTTAAGAAGACCCCACAGAACGACCATCAGGAGTCTAATAACAGAGCCAAAGTCCCTGGTGAGTATAATTTTACTGTTTTTACCACCTGTGTGTGTGTGTGTGTGTGTGTGTGTGTGTGTGTGTGTGTGTTAAGAGATTGTTGGCAACAGCTGAACAATGGACTCACAAGAGAACCTCAGTCTGCATCCAGACCAGGAACCCTGGCAATGGTATAAGTAAGCAAGGGAAATCAAAGGACTGTCTACAAGGCAACAACTTTCCTAAACTCATTCATTCAACATTTTGGGGGGAAATGTTACAATTCCTGTTTTTAATGTTCTCCATAGTCATTGCTTTCAGAAACAAAACACAGGACACATAAACTCCTGCTCTCAGGAGTCTCTGTTTTAGCATCAGTAGTTTATTTACAGAAACAATGCTTGTTGAAATTGATTTACAAATGAATTGTATCATTCATTTTGTATGATGTATTTTATTGGTTTGAAGTAGCATGTTTATGGGTATGAATGAGTTGGATATCTATGCCATTTAAGTTAATGTCTTCTGGTGCAGGCACCATGGTGGAGTCGGTGTCATCCTCCTCATTTGTTCCTCCAAGAAAAACAGAAGCCAAGAGACTGTGAGGAGGAAGGACCAGGGGAACACCTGAAGGATGGGCGCAACGGCAGCCGGGTCCACAGACAGCAGAAGACAATGCTGTGAAAGAGAACGGGAAGCTAGGGAAGCTCAAATGAGCGCAAGAGCCATTCAAGTCAGATTGGGACAGCAAGGCCCAGCCAATAAGAGAGAAGAAAGCAGCACCCTGGCCTGCCATAAAGAGAGGCACAGCAAGGCCCTGGCCAATAAGAGGAGAAAAATGCAAGGGTCAGTGGGGTCCCAGAAGTCAGGGGTCACAGACCTGTCTCGTCTACCCCTCAGCACAAAATGCACCAGAAAAAGACCAAGAAATTTTTAAGAAGACCCCACAGAACGACGCATCAGGAGTCTAATAAAGAGCAAAAGTCCACTGGTGAGTATAATTTTACTGTTTTTACCACCTGTGTGTGTGGTGTGTGTGTGTTGTGGTGGGTGGGTGTGTGTGTGTGTGTGTGTGTGTGTGGTGTGTGTGTGGGTGTGTGTGTGTGTGTGTGTGTGTGTTGGTGTGTGTGTGGTGTGTGGTGTTGTGTGTTGTGTGGGTGGTGTGTGTGTGTTGTGTGTGTGCTGTGCGTGCGTGCGGTGCGTGCGTGCGTGCGTGCGTGCGTGCGTGCGTGCGTGCGTGCGTAGCGTGCGTGCGTGCGTGCGGGGCGTGCGTGCGTGCGTGCGTGCGTGCGTGCGTGCGTGCGTGCGTGCGTGCGTGCGTGCGTGCGTGGGCCGTGTCGTGCGGTGCGCGC
>NC_036872.1:34845722-34853488 GCF_002910315.2 Salvelinus sp. IW2-2015
GTTGTGTGTGTGGTGGTGTGTGTGTGTGTGGTGTGGTGTGTGTGTGTGTGTGTGTGTGTGTGGTGTGTGTGTGGTGTGTGTGTGTGTGTGTGTGTGTGTGTGTGTGTGTGTGCGTGCGTGCGTGCGTGCGTGCGTGCGTGCGTGCGTGCGTGCGTGCGTGCGTGCGTGCCGTGCGTGCGTGCGTGCGTGGCGTGCGTGCGTGCCGTGCCGTGCGTGCGTGCGTGCGTGCGTGCGTGCGTGCGTGCGTGCGTGGCGTGCGTGCGTGCGTGCGTGCGTGCGTGCGTGCGTGGTCGTGCGTGCGTGGTGCGTGCGTGCGTGTCTGCAGGTTGTGGTGTTGCTTCTTCGATGTCCAGTTTAGGCAGAAGAGTCTGGTATCATCCTACTCTACTATGAAGTTAATTATGGCAGATGAACCTGTTGTTTAATCTTTAAGGAGCTATTTTCCATTTAATATGTACTGTTGTGAGATTGAAAAAAAGTCTGGAACGAAATTTCTGCTTATCTAAAGATTTTTTGCAGGATGAAGGTAAGCTCTGAAGTAAGCAGAAAAACAGAAAGGATTGTGGTTTCAAATGGAAAAGCAGATGAAGGGAAGACTGAAGGACTTCTATTAAGAATGTGTGGAAATGAGACACTCAAGGGTGTGGACCTGGACGCAGAACAAACACGAACTGGTTCAACCAGGTGAGTGATTAGACCATGGCTCGCAGGTACAGGCCGGATACCTCGCCAGACAAACTGATCAATGATTCATGAAATAGCACGTATTATTGAGATCAAGTATATACCTTATAATCGACAATTATGTCGTATGCGTACTCATGCTCTGATATTAAGATTTGAATTTCAAGAGGTGTGATTTTCTTCAACAAACGGAATTTAAAATATTCAATCGCCCTTTTCCCTCTCATCCAACTAACTAGTGAGATACGTATTATTGCGTGTATTTGTCTGTGTGATCCCGATACAGCATGGATAAAACGCCGACACAAGGCAATGTTGCTGATTGGTTCGGAAAGACGGTATATTGAAAATCCTAATTCATACGGAACTCGGCTAGTTGGGGCTCCTGCTATGCTAAATTATTACCGCAGGCCCTCAAGGCCTTATCGTTTAATTAGAAGCTGCCATCTTGGAAGGAACTCCCCATTGCACAACTTCCCCATAATGACATCAAGCTGATATAGCATATCCATTGTTTTTTGACGAGAGGAAGCCATTCTGGGCGTTACTGATGGTGTCGACAGGCGCATAGCTCATCATCACCCCTCAGATGCAATAAAGGAGTGTTTGGCTTCAGCGGCGTCCGTTCGAATATGTTTTTAACCTGTGATTTTAAAAAGACCGTTGAAAAAATTCTCACCACTGTCTAGCAATATATGACGGTCTGCTTGGATGTGGAGTATGACAACCAATTGCCGAGATCCATAGCTATTACTGTGGTCCTCTTGCCGCAGACCTAGTTTTAACATACTATATGAAGTCTTTCTACTATTTACTTGGGTTTGTGACGCCATAGATAGTCGAAAAACTTCATATCCTCGCTGCACCTAGCCGCCTATCTGGCTCGAGGCTGCAGTCCCAGTCCGCAGACCCTGTCCAAGAACATACCATCGGCAGCCCCAACGCCTGTCAAAGTCAGTTTCCGACAGCAAACAGAAAATACTCGCTCGATGTACTTTCCAAAATCTGTTTAATATTGAATCAAATGTGACTAGGCGTGGCCGGACATGAATCTCTGGATTTATCATAGTCTGTGGCCAAGATGAGGAAGTGACTCCTTCTTGATTCTGAAAAGTCACTATATGAAAAATGCCAATGTTTTGCATCAGTTTTTATCATACTTAGCCAATTCCATATGATTGGTAATTTCCATCAGTTAGGAAGAGAGCTGTTTCAGAATATGTTACACTGTAGACAACCTTTCACAAACGTAAAAAATAATTGATGCATTTCATCTATTCATAAAATCCTGTGGTGGTAGTGGGTGTCGTTACGATGTTTCACCTTACGGCTCTAATTGATAGTGGTAGTGGGGTGGTAAGATTCTAGTCTTTCTTTTATGGCTCTAATCTGATAGTGGTAGTCGGGGTGGTAGATTTCTCCCTTAGGCTCTAATCTTGTATAGTGGTCGCCGTGGGGTGATAGATCTTCTAGTCTCCTTTTTGGCTCTAATCTGATAGTGGTAGTGGGTGGTAGATGTCTAGTCTCCTTTACTGGCTCTAAATCTGATAGTGGATAGTGGGTGGTAGATGTCTAGTCTCATTTAGTGGCTCTAATCTGATGTGGTAGTGGGGTGGTCGATGTCTAGTCTCCCTTTATGGACTTAAATCTGATAATGGTAGTGGGGTGGTAGATGTCTAGTCCTCCCTTATGGCTCTCTAATTCTGGATACGTGGTAAGTGGAGGTGCTAACATATCGTTAGTCTCCCTTAATGCGCTCCCCATCAGATAATGGTAAGTTGGGGTGGATAGATGGTCTAAGTCTCCGATTATGGCTCTAGAATCTGAGATAGTGGTACGATGTCTAGTCTCCCTTTGTAATCGGCTTTCTAATCTTGATCAGCTGGTAGTGGGGTGGTAGGATGTCTAGTCTCCCTTCATGGCATCTAATCTAGCGTACATGTGAGATAGTAGAGGTGTACCTTAGGATCTCTTCCGTTACGGCTTCTAATAATATAGTGGTAGTGGAGGGAACTGTATAGGATTCGCCTTATGGCTCTAATGTCTAGATAGTGGTAGTGGAGTGGTAGATGTCTACGCTCCCCTTATGGCTCTCAATCTTGTAGTGGTAAGTGGGGGTCACACTCACCATGAACCACACCACACACACCGACTCTGTATCCTTTTCACACTGGCTCATCAAACCGTAATAAGAAAAAAAAAAAAATCCGTTGAAACGAACAACCGGGATAGAGTCTAAAGAAAAAAAAGCTCCATAAAAAAAAATACTCTAAGTCTGGAAGTGGTTGTGGGGTCTCGGTAGATTTAGTCTCTTACGGGCTCTAATCTGATACGTCCTGGTAAGTGGGGTGTAAGGATTGTCTCCTATGTGCTCTTCCTGGATAGTGGTACTCCAGGAGTAAGTCTAGCTTTGTATTCTACTGTCGGTAGTGGGTGTGGATGTAGTCATTTCTCTGACTACTCTATAGTGCGAATCGTTTAGCACCATGCTCATCCTGATACGTGGTACGTGGCACGGTGGCTAGATTGTCTAGGTCATCCTCTTATAGGCTCTAATGCCTGACATCAGTGGTCTCGGTTAGGTCTTCATTTCTCCTTACGGCTCTAAATCTGATAGTGGTAGCTCAGGGGTGGCTAGATGTCTAGTCCTCTTATATGGCATCTAATCTAGTAGTGGGTAGTGGAAGGTGGGTCGATACTTCTACGTACCCTTATGGCTCCTAATCTGATCATGTATGTGGTAGACTCGCATGGCTTAATTGATGGAGCCGCTGGTAAGTACTCCTACGGTCTCCCTTGAATGAGCTCCCATCAGATAAATAGTACGTGGCGTGGTAGATAGTCTAAGATCTCCATGTCTGGCTCTAATCTGATAGTTGGTAGAGGATCTAGTTCTCCTTTAGGCTCTAATCTGATATATGGTAGTGGGGTCGGTAGATGTCGTAGCTCTCCTTAAGGCCCTATGTATGCTCTGACTATCTGGTAGATCAGTCTACGTGGGCGAATTCTGTAGATTATCATCCCTTACGGCTCTTAATCTGATAAGCTGGTAGTGGCGGTAGAGTGTCCGAGTCTAACTTCTTTTATGGACTCCTAATCTGCCATAGTGGTTAGTTGGGGTGGTCAGTGTACTAGTGTCCCTTATGGCCTATCTGGCTAGTGCGTAGTGGGGGTAGTGTAGATTCTCACTATGGCTCTCAAATCTGATAGTGGTCGTCGGGGTGGTAGATGTCTAGTCTCCCTTTTGGCTCTAAATCTGATAGTAGGTTGTGGCACGGATCTTAGACTTTCTCCCTTACACGGCTCTCTAATACTGATATGTATGGCAAACATCACTCGGGTGTGGTAGATTCTGCCTCCCTTATGGCCTCTAATGCTTTGATAGTTTGGCGTAGGCCCGGTGATAGATCTCTAGTCTCCCTTTCTGGCCTCTATCCTATATAGTGCGTAGCTGGTAGTGGTAGAAATGTCTAGATTCCCTCTATTATGGCTCTATAAATATGCTCAGATAGGTAGATGTCTAGTCCTACCATATGGCCTTATCTGATAGATGGTATATAGTGCGTCACGTAAGATGCTAGTCTCCCTTTATGGCTCTAATCTGATGGCTGGTCGTAAACAACGTAACAAGTGGTCGTGGTCTAGTCTCGGGTTATAGCTCTAATCTGATAGTGGTAGTGCCCGCGGCTGCGATACGAAATGTCTAGTTCTCCCATGTACATGGCTCTAATCTGATAGTGGTAGGTGGGCTGTAGATACTTAGTCTGCCCTTATGGCTCTAATCTGACTAGTAGTAGTTGGGGTTGGTCACATATCTAGTCTCTGCTAATGCTCCCATTCAGATAATGGTGTAGATCGGTGGTAGATGTCCCCTAGTCTCCACTTATGGCTCTCTATCTGATAGTGGTAGAAGTCTAGCTCTACCTTTATGGCCTAATCTGATAGTGGTCAAGTGGACGGTGGTAGTGTCTAGTCTCTCCTTAAGCGCATCTCTATCTAGAGTAGCTGAGTGGCAGGTATGGAGTGGGTCCCTTGATTTCCGTCCCTTACGGCTCTTAATCTGATAGTGGTAGTGGAGGTGGTAGGACATGATCTAGTGCTCTTTATAGGCTCTAATACTGAATAGGGTAGTGGGGATTGTAGAATTCATCCTTACATGGCGTCTAATTCTGTAGTAGTGGCGGTGGTAGATTGTCTCACTCTATTGCACTTCCCTCTACATCCTTTTGGATAGCAAGTGTGTGGGTGTGACTGTCTAGTCTCACCACTTACTGGCTCTAAATCATGAAGTGGTAGTGGGGTCTTAGATTTCCTCCCTTACGGCTCTTAATCTGAATATGGGCTAGTGGGGTGGTAGATTTCTTCCTTTAGATGGCTCCTAAATCTGATAGTGGGTACGTGGGTGATAGATCTCTAGTCTGCCTTTTTGGCTCTAATTTATAGTGGTAAGTGGGGTGGTACGATGGTCTTAGGTCTCGCTTTATGGCCTCTACTCTGATAGTGGGTAGATGTCTTATCTCCTTTATGGCTCTAGATCTGATAGTGCGTGCGTGCGTGCGTGCGTGCGTGCGTGCGTTGTGTGTGATTCTTCGTTCCAGTTAGGCAGAAGAGTCTGGTATCATGCTACTCTACTATGAAGTTAATATTGCAGATGACCTGTTGTTAATCTTTAAGGAGCTATTTTCATTTATATGTACTTTGTGAGATTGAAAAAAAGTTGGAACGAATTTTGCTTTCTAAAGATTCTTTGCAGGATGAGGAAGCTCTGAGTAAGCAGAAAAAGAAAAAGGATCTGTGTTCAAATGGGAAAAGCAGATAAGGGGAAAGACTGAAGGACTTCTATTAAGAATGTGTGGAAATGAGCACTGGGTTGGACCTGAGCCCAAACAAACAGAACTGGTTCAACAGTGAGTGAAGAAACCATGGCTCAGTACAGGCCGGGATACCCCCAGAAAACTGTAACTGATTTACATAATACACATATTAATGACAGAATATATACCTTATATCAATGGCTTTCTGAATTAAGATTGATTTCAAGTGTGTTTTACAACAGGATTTAAATATTCAACCCCTTTTCCCTTCCATCCAACTAACCAGTGAATAGATTATTGTGATTTTGTGTGATCCCGAAACACAATGGAAAAAGCAACAACAAAAATGTTGCTGATTGGTTCGGAAGAGGTATAGAAAAACAATTATAAACTCGGTAGTTTGGGCCCCTGATGCTAAATATACCGCAGCCCCTCAGGCCTTATTGTTTAATTAGAAGCTGCCCTTTGGAAGGAACTCCCCGATTGCACAACACCCCATAATGACATCAAGCTGAATACAGTACAGTTTGACAAAGAGCATTCTGGGACTGTTACTGTGGTGTCGACAGGCGCATAGCTCATCATCACCCTCAGATGATAAAGGAGTGTTTGGTTCAGCGGCGTCCRTCATATGTTTACCTGATTTAACCGGTTGAAAAATTCCACACTGTCTAGCAATATGACCTGCTGGATGTGGAGTATGACCCATTGCCAGACCATAGCATTACTGTGTCCCTCTGACCAGACCTAGTTTCAAATACTATATGAAATCTTTACTTTACTTGGGTTTGACTGAACCAATAGAATAGTCGCAAAACTTCATACCCCGCTCACCTAGCACTGCCACAGTCCCAGTCCGAGCCCTGTCCAAGACATACCATCGCAGCCCCAACCCTGTCAAAGTCAGTTATCCCCACAGACAAACAGAAAATACCTCGATGTACTTCCAAAATCTGTTTAATATTGATCAAATGTGACTGGCGTGCCGACATGAATCTCTGGATTTACTCTAGTCTGTGCCAAGATGAGGAAGTGACTCCTGTCTTGATTCTGAAAAGTCACTATGAAAAATGCAATGTTTGCATCAGTTTTACATAATCTTAGCCAATTCATATAGATTGTAATTTCTCAGTAGGAAGAGAGCTGTTTCAGAATATGTACACTGTAGAAACTTTCAAAACGTAAAAAATAATTGATGACATTCTCTCATTCATAAAAATACCTGTGGTGGTAGTGGGGTCTTAGATTTCTCCCTTACGGCTCTAATCTGATAGTGGTAGTGGGGTGGTAGATGTCTAGTCTTCTTTATGGCTCTAATCTGATAGTGGTAGTGGGGTGGTAGATTTCTCCCTTATGGCTCTAATCTGATAGTGGTCGTGGGGTGCTTAGATGTCTAGTCTCCCTTATGGCTCTAATCTGATAGTGGTAGTGGTGGCTCGGTAGATGTCTTAGTCTCCCTAAATGCTCTAATCTGATAGTTTGGGTAGTGGGGTGGTAGAGTTAGGCTCCCCTTGTGTCTTTTCCTGATAGTGGTTTTGTTGGTGGTTTGATGTCTGTCTCGCTTTATGGCTTCTAATCTGATAGTGTAGATATGTAGATATCTAGTTCGCCCTTGATGCTCTAATCTGAATAGTGGTAGTGGGTTGGTAGATTCTAGTCTCCCTTATGGCTCTAATCTTAATAGTGGTGTAGTGAGGTGGTCCACGATGCTAGTCTCCCTTGTGCTCTAATCTGATAGTTGAAGTGGGGCTGGTAGATGGTCTAGACTCCCTTTGCTGTAATCTGATAGTGGTGTTGTGGGTTGGTAGATTGTCTAGTCTCCTTTATAACTTTAATCTGATAGTGCGGAGTGGAGGTGCTTGGTAGATGTCTAGTCTCCCTTGTGGCTCTAATATGATAGTGTAGGTGGGCTGGTAGATGTCTAGTCTCCCTTGTGGCTCTAATCTGACTAGCTGCAAGTGGGCTGTTAGATTCTAGGCTTCCCCTTGGGCTCTATCTGATAGTGGTAGTGGGCTGGTAGATGTCTAGTCTCCCTTGTGGCCTAATCTGAAGTTGTAGTGGGCTGGTAGATTCTATCTTCCTGGTGGAATCTAATCTTATAGTGGTAGTGGGCTGGATAGATGTCTAGTCTCCTTTAAACTCTAATCTATAGGTGGTAGTGAGGGTGGTCGATGTCTAGTCGTCCTTTATAACTCTTTTAATCTGAGAGTGGTAGTTGCGGTGGTAGATGTCTAGTCTCCTTTGGTGTCGTTCAATCTTTAGTGGATT
>NC_036872.1:34853588-34859096 GCF_002910315.2 Salvelinus sp. IW2-2015
AGAGAGAGAGAGAGAGAGAGAGAGAGAGAGAGAGATACAGGTATGTCTCAGCGATAGAGCCAAAAATTCCCCTTGTGTTTATCACGGAGCGTTTTTATGACATCATCTCAGAGGCTTTAGATATTACATAACGACAGTGTCGTGCAGAAAGCCTCTTATTGCAACTGCCACACTTTTATCGCCATGCTACAAATGGCTTAAATTACAACACATCTCCATAGGGGTGTTGCACAGTAGCTGTGCTGTGGCAGTGTAATCATACAACGATGAGGCAGCTGCACTGTTCTATTTTATTTTGTTAGGTAAACACATTAGAGTCTGGCCAACCTGAACCACAATGGCACAGGGTTGTGTCCCAAATAGCACCTTATTCCCTATATAGTGTACTACTTTAGTAATGGCACCCTATTCCCTATATAGTGTATTACTTTAGTAATGGCACCCTATTCCCTATATATGTTACTACTTTGGTAATGGCACCCTATTCCCTATATATGTTACTACTTTGGTAATGGCACCCTATTCCCTATATGTGTTACTACTTTAGTAATGGCACCCTATTCCCTATATAGTGTACTACTTTAGTAATGGCACCCTATTCCCTATATATGTTACTACTTTAGTAATGGCACCCTATTCCCTATATATGTTACTACTTTAGTACATTTCTTTAGGGCGGCAGGTAGCCTAGKGGTTAGAACGTTGAACTAGCAACCAAAAGGTTGCTGGATCAAATCCCCAAACTGACAAGGTAAAAATCTGTCATTGTGCCCCTGAACAAGGCTGTTAACCCTATATATTCCCTGTTCCTAGGCCATCATTATAAATAAGAATTTGTTCCTAACTGACTTGCCTAGTAAAATAATGCACTATATAAGGTATTGGGTGCCATTTGGGAGGAAACCAGGGAATGGTGGAAGTCGGTCTACAATTTCATTAATCATTGAACACATTTATTTGGGATTAGTGACTGGAAGCGAGATGTATAGCTAYGTCACAGGAGTAGAACTGTGAAGGTAGTTTGAGGTGAAAGATAAAGAGAGAGAAAAGGAAAGATAAGAGGATAAAGACTAAGTAACAGGTGGGGACAGATGAGAGTGAAGAAAGGAGGTGTAGAACGGGGTTAAACAAGGGCCCCCCTCCCCCATCCCTCCATTCTCCCCATCCCTCCATCACTAATTCATGCTGAAGTGGCAGGTGGTCCTATAAGCCTGGGATGACAGGTGTGAGCCAGGACAACAAGGACCAGGTTGTGTTCCAAACAACACCCTATTCCCGTTCACTACATTTGTCCAGGGCCAATAGGGCTCTGGTCAAAGGTAGTGCACTATGTAGGGAATAGGGTGCCATTTGGGACACACTCCTATACTCCTTCGTTCCAGAAATCACCTGTGAACGTGGCATATCCTGTGTAGAGGGCCAATAACATGAAGTGTGTGCGCTGAACGCCTGTTAGGCACATCCTACATCCTAATTACACAGCCTGGTGAATAACACCTGTCCACCTGCCACACCTGTCCTGTAGTTGAGCTTTCTCATCTTAGTCTTAACAGTCTTAGTGTCTTTTTTTTATTGACCTGGTTAGAGCCTGGTTAGAGCCTGGTTAGAGCCTGATGAGACAACTATTAAGAAGAAGAGAGAAAGAGAACTAGAGATAAATAGAGTGATAGCGAGAGAGAGAAAGAGAGAAGGAGAGAGAATGAGGGAGTGAGAGAGCGGAGAGGAGAGATAATGAGGGAGTGAGAGAGAGGAGAGAAGGAGAGAGAATGAGGGAGTGGGAGAAGAGAAAGAGAGAGAATGAGGGTGAGAGAGAAGAGAGAAGGAGAGAGAATGAGGGAGTGAGAGAGGGAAGAGAGAGAATGATGGAGTGTGAGAGAGAGAAGGAGAGAGATTGAGGGCAAGAAAGAGAGAGAAGGAGAGAGAATGAGGGCAACAGAGAGAGTGAGAAAGGGAGAGAGAGAAATGGAGAAGGAGGGAGAAGGAGGGCTGCAGCGGGCTGTCCCACCTTCACAGAGCAGAATCAATTTGTTTTCAGGTCCTACTAGAACACAAACAATAGTTTGTCATTGAGGGAACAGCTTAGTGAACACAGTCTAGAATCATGCTGATTACAGCTGCAGGCCCGCTGCTACAGAACACGAAGACAGGAAGGCAGAAAGGCAGGCAGGCAGGAAAGAAGAAAGGAAGGAAGGAAGGAAGGAAGGAAGGAAGGAAGCAACAGCAGATCCTGGCTACTAGGCTTACACAGCCAACACAGATCCTGGCTACTAGGCTTACACAGCCCAACACAGATTTATCCTAGCTACTAGGCTTACACAGCCCAACACAGATCCTGGTACTAGGGCTTACACAGCCAAACACAGATCCTGGATACTAGGCTTACACAGCCCAAGACAGATCCTGGCTTAATAGCCTTACACAGCCCAACACAGATCCTGGCTACTAGGCTTACACAGCCCAACACAGATCCTGGCTACTAGGCTACACAGCCCCAAACACAGATCCTGGCTAACTAGGCTTACACAGCCCAACACAATCCTGGCTACTAGGCTTACACAGCCCAACACAATCCTGGCTACTAGGCTACACAGCCCACACACACAGATCCTGGCTACTAGGCTTACACACGGCCCAACACAGATCCTGGATACTAGGCTTACACAGCCCAACACAGATCCTGGACAAATCTGGACTAGGCTTACACAGCCCAACACAGATCCTGGCTACTAGGCTTACAAGCCCCAACACATATCCTGGCTCTAGGCTTACACAGCCAAACACAGATCCTGGATACTAGGCTTACACAGCCCAACACACAGATCCTGGCTACTAGGCTTACACAGCCCAACACAGAGATCCTGGCTACTAGGCTTACACAGCCCAACACAGTTCCTGGATACTAGGCTTACACAGCCCAACACAGATCCTGGCTACTAGGCTTACACAGCCAACACCAGATCCGGCTAACTAGGCTTACACAGCCCAACACAGATTCCTGGCTACTAGGCTTACACAGCCAACACAGATCCTGGCTACTAGGCTTACAAACAGCCCAACACAGTCCGGGCTACTAGGCTTACACACCCACAACAGATCCTGGCTACTAGGCTTACACAGCCCAACACAGATCCGGGCTACTAGGCTTACACACCGATGGCACTCAACACAGATCCTGGCTACTAGGCTTACACAGCCCAAACATAGTCCCCTCAGTCTCTTTTCCAACACAATGGCTGCTTCTCAAATGACACCCACTCCCTTTATAGTGCATTACTTTTGACCGGGGCCCATAGGACTCTTGTGTAAAGTAGTGCACTATATTTGGAGTAGTGTGCCATTTGAGATGCACTTATGAATATATTCCACGTTGCCCTTTGAGCTGCAGCAGTGCTGTTGATAAGCCACGTTGCCCTTTGAGCTGCAGCAGTGGCTGTTTGATAAGCCATGTTGCCCTTTGAGCTGCAGCAGTGCTGTTTGATAAGCCATGTTGCCCTTTGAGCTGCAGCAGTGCTGTTTGATAAGCCACGTTTCCCTTTGAGCTGCAGCAGTGCTGTTTGATAAGCCACGTTTCCCTTTGAGCTGCAGCAGTGCTGTTTGATAAGCCATGTTGCCCTTTGAGCTGCAGCAGTGCTGTTTGAAAGCCACGTTTCCCTTTGAGCTGCAGCAGTGCTGTTTGATAGCCACGTTGCCCTTTGAGCTGCAGCAGTGCTGTTTGATAAGCCACGTTGCCCTTTGAGCTGCAGCAGTGCTGTTTGATAAGCCACGTTTCCCTTTGAGCTGCAGCAGTGCTGTTTGATAAGCCACGTTTCCCTTTGAGTTGCAGCAGTGCTGTTTGATAAGCCACGTTGCCCTTTGAGCTGCAGCAGTGCTGTTTGATAAGCCACGTTTCCCTTTGAGCTGAGCAGTGCTGTTTGATAAGCCATGTTGCCCTTTGAGCTGCAGCAGTGCTGTTTGATAAGCCATGTTTCCCTTTGAGCTGCAGCAGTGCTGTTTGATAAGCCACGTTTCCCTTTGAGCTGCAGCAGTGCTGTTTGATAAGCCACGTTGCCCTTTGAGCTGCAGCAGTGCTGTTTGATAAGCCACGTTGCACTTTGAGCTGCACCAGTGCTGTTTGATAAGCCATGTTGCCCTTTTAGTTGTTGATCTTGCAGTCTTGCGTAAGCAGTGGGGAGTAGGTCCGTGTTCACGGTGTACAACGTGATGCTTATGTAGGTCCTCTTCAAGTTGTTCCCTCTTCTCCACTGTGCTGCTTGTTGAAGAGGAGTGCTCCGGTCCGGCACTTAGATGAAGGCTGCAACCATTTCCACCTGTGCCAAATGCGAGGGAGGGAAGGTTGGAGGGAGGAGGGATGGAGGGAGGGAGTCAAGGAGGGAGGGAGAGAGGGAGAGAGGGAGAGAGGGAGAGAGGGGGGGAGGCATGGAAGGAGGGAGAGGTGGCGGGAAGGAGGGATGGAAGGAGGGTTGAAGAGAGACGAACAGCATGTTATGATTGATACTGTCCCATTGGATCCCGATTAATCATTTAAACACCTTGTGTATGTGTGTGTCTGTGCATATCTGCGTGACTGTCTGCGAGAAAGATGTGTGTGTGTATGACTATACCGGGGTGAATGTGAGGACAGTAGAGTGAGTGTCGAAGTACATCTTCTAATATTTGTACCCAGACTGCTTTTTGGTCTGCTTTGGCGTACATTTACAACGCTGATTAGTTCATATTTAGTGTATGTATGCTTGAGGACATTTTATTTGTGTTGAGGGGGTTCTTATTTCCTGGAGGAAGAGTTAAAACTGAAGGAGAGTGAGAGTGAGATACATAAGAGAAGACGTAGCAAGGTAGAGAGAGGTAGAGAGAGACGTAAAGAGAGATGTATAGGTAGAAAGAGGTGAAGCGAGAGAGAGAGACAGAGCGGTAGGTAGAGAGAGAGAGAGAGAAGAGAGAGAGAGAGAGAGAGAGAGAGAGAGAGAGAAGAGAGAGAGAGAGAGAGAGAGAGAGAGAGAGAGAGAGAGAGAGAGAGAGAGAAGAGAGAGAGAGAGAGAGAGGAGAGAGAGAGAGAGAGAGAGGAGAGAGAGAGAGAGAGAGAGAGAGAGAGAGAGAGAGAGAGAAGAGGAGAGAGAGAAGAGAGAGAGCGAGAAAGAGAGAGAGACAAAGAGAGCGACAGAGTGCGAGAGGGAGGGATAAATAAGAGAGAAGCAGACAGCCATGCATGAGATATGAGCATTGATTCTGAAGGAGTGTTTGAAAATCACACCAAAGCCAGGAAAACTCCACTGGTAGAGCCAATAGAGCTTAAGGTTAGGGGAGAACAGAGAACATAGCGAGATAGAAGAGGAGTGAGATAATTAGGGAGGGATTAACATTGGTCCAGATTCAGAACGCTTAATAATTCATTAGGT
Organism: Salvelinus sp. IW2-2015; assembly: GCF_002910315.2. Taxonomy (NCBI): domain Eukaryota; kingdom Metazoa; phylum Chordata; class Actinopteri; order Salmoniformes; family Salmonidae; genus Salvelinus; species Salvelinus sp. IW2-2015. The sequence goes on from NC_036872.1 coordinate 34,858,982, forward strand.
ACCAAAAGGAAGAAACCGAGCCAAAATGGGGAGGGACCTACCTGAATTTGTCCAATAAGATTGTTGTTTTCATTTTTCTCTTTCAGAACGTTTTGCTATGGTGTACACTAATGAA
>NC_036872.1:34859121-34873338 GCF_002910315.2 Salvelinus sp. IW2-2015
TTGGGGAGGGGGAAAAAAACCAGGGGGAAAAATTGGGTTGTTGAAAGTCGCTCAGGTCCCTTTTTTACCCCAAATTTTTTCCCATTTTTAAAATTCATTGGGAAAAAAACACCCAATTTATTTTGGGGGATTAAGGGTTTTTTGGGGGGGGAACTGGAAAAGCGGAGATGTTATTTAAAGGCCCCTGATGTTTCCCCACCAGGGAGGTTTAGGGAAAACTTGTTTTTGTTTTAAGGGTTAGTTTTTGAGGGTTGGAAAAAAAAAGAAAATTAAAAGGAAGTGAAAGAGAGAGGAAAAGCGAAGATAAGAGGATAAAGACTAAGAACAGGTGGGACAGATGAGAGTGAAGAAAGGAGGTGTAAGAACGGGGTTAAACAAGGGCCCCCTCCCCCATCCCTCCATTCTCCCCATCCCTCCATCACTAATTCATGCTGAAGTGGCAGGTGGTCCTATAAGCCTGGGATGACAGGTGTGAGCCAGGACAACAAGGACCAGGTTGTGTCCAAACAACACCCTATCCGTTCACTACATTTGTCCAGGGCCAATAGGGCTCTGGTCAAAGGTAGTGCACTATGTAGGGAATAGGGTGCCATTTGGGACACACTCCTATACTCCTTCGTTCCAGAAATCACCTGTGAACGTGGCATATCCTGTGTAGAGGGCCAATAACATGAAGTGTGTGCGCTGAACGCCTGTTAGGCACATCCTACATCCTAATTACACAGCCTGGTGAATAACACCTGTCCACCTGCCACACCTGTCCTGTAGTTGAGCTTTCTCATCTTAGTCTTAACAGTCTTAGTGTCTTTTTTTTTATTGACCTGGTTTAGAGCCTGGTTAGAGGCCTGGTTAGAGCCTGATGAGACAACTATTAAGAAGAAGAGAGAAAGAGAACTAGAGAATAAATAGATGAGTGATAGCGAGAGAGAGAAAGAGAGAAGGAGAGAGAATGAGGGAGTGAGAGAGCGGAGAGGAGAGATAATGAGGGAGTGAGAGAGAGGAGAGAAGGAGAGAGAATGAGGGAGTGGGAGAAGAGAAAGAGAGAGAATGAGGGTGAGAGAGAAGAGAGAAGGAGAGAGAATGAGGGAGTGAGAGAGGAAGAGAGAGAATGATGGAGTGTGAGAGAGAGAAGGGGAGAGATTGAGGGCAAGAAAGAGAGAGAAGAGAGAGAGAATGAGGGCAACAGAGAGAGAGATGAGTGAGAAAGGAGGAGAGAGAAATGGAGAAGGAGGGAGAAGGAGGGCTGCAGCGGGCTGTCCCACCTTCACAGAGCAGAATCAATTTGTTTTCAGGTCCTACTAGAACACAAACAATAGTTTGTCATTGAGGGAACAGCTTAGTGAACACAGTCTAGAATCATGCTGATTACAGCTGCAGGCCCGCTGCTACAGAACACGAAGACAGGAAGGCAGAAAAGGCAGGCAGGCAGGAAAGAAGAAAGGAAGGAAGGAAGGGAAGGAAGGAAGGAAGGAAGGAAGAAGGAAGGAAGGAAGGAAGGAAGGAAGGAAGGAAGAGAAGGAAGAAGGAAGGAAGAAGGAAGGAAAGGAAGGAAGGAAGGAAGGAAGAAGGAAGGAATATATAGTGCACTACCTTTAGACCAGAGCCCTATTCCCTATATAGTGCACGACTTATTACCAGAGCCCTATTCCTATATAGTGCACTACTTTAGACCAGAGCCATTCCCTATATAGTGCACTACTTTAGACCAGAGCTCTATTCCCTATATAGTGCACTACTTTAGACCAGACCCTATTCCCTATATAGTGCACTACTTCTGACCTGGGCCCTTATAGACACAGGCAGGCAGAAGGCTAAATGCTACTGTATAACATCTTGGAAAGATCTCTGCAATGTTGGGCACAAGTAGGTCAAATTCATTAGTGTACACCATAGCAAACGTTCTGAAAAGAAAAATGAAAACAAGCAATTCTTATTGGACAAATTCAGGTAGGTCCCTCCCCATTTTGGCTCGTTTTCTTCCTTTTGTACCTAATGAATATTAAGCGTTCTGAATCTGGACCAATGTTAATCCCTCCCTAATTATCTCACTCTCTCTTCTATCTCGCTATGTTCTCTGTTCTCCCTAACCTTAAGCTTCTATTGGCTCTACCAGTGGAGTTTTCCTGGCTTTGGTGGATTTTCAAACACTCCTTCAGAATCAATGCTCTACTCATGCATGGCTGTCTGCTTTCTCTCTTTTTTATTTCCTCCCTCTCGCACTCTGTCGCTCTCTTTGTCTCTCTCTCTTTCTCTTCTCTCTCTCTCTCTCTCTCTCTCTCTCTCTCTCCTCCTCTCTCTCCTCTCTCTCTCTCTCTCTTCTCTCTCTCTCTCTCTCTCTCTCTCTCTCTCTCTCCTCTCTCTCTCTCTCTCTCTCTCTCCTCTCTCTCTCTCTCTCTCTCTCTCTCTCTCTCCTCTCTCTCTCTCTCTCTCTCTCTCTCTCTCTCTCTCTCTCTCTCTACCTACCGCTCTGTCTCTCCTCTCGCTTCACCTCTTTCTACCTATACATCTCTCTTTACGTCTCTCTCTACCTCTCTCTACCTTGCTACGTCTCTCTTTATGTATCTCACTTCTCACTCTCCTTCAGTTATACTCTTCCTCCAGGAAATAAGGACCCCCCCTCAACACAATAAAATGTCCTCAAGCATACATACACTAAATAATGAACTAATCAGCGTTGTATAATGTACGCCAAAGCAGACCAAAAAGCAGTCTGGGTACAAATATTAGAAGATGTACTTCGACACTCACTCTACCGCCTCAATTCACCCCGGTATAGTCATACACACACACATCTTTCCGCAGACAGTCACGCAGATATGCACAGACACACACATACACAAGGTAGTTTAAATGATTAATCGGGATCCAAGTGACAGTATCAATCATTAACATGCTGTTCGTCTCTCTTCAACCCTCCTTCCATCCCTCCTTCCCGCCACCTCTCCCTCCTTCCATGCCTCCCCCCTCTCTCCCTCTCTCCCTCTCTCCCTCTCTCCCTCCCTCCTTGACTCCCTCCCTCCATCCCTCCTCCCTCCAACCTTCCCTCCCTCTGCATTTGGCACAGGTGGAAATGGTTGCAGCCTTCATCTAAGTGCCGGACCGGAGCACTCCTCTCAACAAGCAGCACAGTGGAGAAGAGGGAACAACTTGAAGAGGACCTACATAAGCATCACGTTGTACACCGTGAACACGGACCTACTCCCCACTGCTTACGCAAGACTGCAAGATCAACAACTAAAAGGGCAACATGGCTTATCAAACAGCACTGCTGCAGCTCAAAGTGCAACGTGGCTTATCAAACAGCACTGCTGCAGCTCAAAGGGCAACGTGGCTTATCAAACAGCACTGCTGCAGCTCAAAGGGAAACGTGGCTTATCAAACAGCACTGCTGCAGCTCAAAGGGAAACATGGCTTATCAAACAGCACTGCTGCAGCTCAAAGGGCAACATGGCTTATCAAACAGCACTGCTGCAGCTCAAAGGGAAACGTGGCTTATCAAACACACTGCTGCAGCTCAAAGGGCAACGTGGCTTATCAAACAGCACTGCTGCAGCTCAAAGGAAACGTGGCTTATCAAACAGCACTGCTGCAGCTCAAAGGGAAACGTGGCTTATCAAACAGCACTGCTGCAGCTCAAAGGGCAACGTGGCTTATCAAACAGCACTGCTGCAGCTCAAAGGGCAACGTGGCTTATCAAACAGCACTGCTGCAGCTCAAAGGGAAACGTGGCTTATCAAACAGCACTGCTGCAGCTCAAAGGGCAACATGGCTTATCAAACAGCACTGCTGCAGCTCAAAGGGAAACGTGGCTTATCAAACAGCACTGCTGCAGCTCAAAGGGAACGTGGCTTATCAAACAGCACTGCTGCAGCTCAAAGGGCAACATGGCTTATCAAACAGCACTGCTGCAGCTCAAAGGGCAACATGGCTTATCAAACAGGCACTGCTGCAGCTCAAAGGGCAACGTGGCTTTATCAAACGCACTGCTGGCAGCTCAAAGGGCAACGTGGAATATATTCATAAGTGCATCTCAAATGGCACACTACTCCAAATATAGTGCACTACCTTTACACAAGAGTCCTATGGGCCCCGGTCAAAAGTAATGCACTATAAAGGGAGTGGGGTGTCATTTGAGAAGCAGCCATTGTGTTGGAAAAGAGACTGAGGGGACTATGTTTGGGCTGTGTAAGCCTAGTAGCCAGGATCTGTGTTGGGCTGTTAAGCCTAGTAGCCGGATCTGTGTTGGGCTGTGTAAGCTAGTAGCCAGGATCTGTTGGGCTGTGTAAGCCTAGTAGCCCGGATTGTGTTGGGCTGTGTAAGCCTAGTAGCCAGGATCTGTGTTGGGCTGTGTAAGCCTAGTAGCCAGGATCTGTGTTGGGCTGTGTAAGCCTAGTAGCCCGGATCTGTGTTGGGCTGTGTAAGCCTAGTAGCCAGGATCTGTGTTGGGCTGTGTAAGCCTAGTATCCAGGATCTGTGTTGGGCTGTGTAAGCCTAGTAGCCAGGATCTCTGTGTTGGGCTGTGTAAGCCTAGTAGCCAGGATCTGTGTGTTGGGCTGTGTAAGCCTAGTATCCAGGATCTGTGTTTGGGCTGTGTAAGCCTAGTAGCCAGGAATGTGTTGGGCTGTGTAAGCCTAGTAGCCAGGATCTGTGTTGGGCTGTGTAAGCCAGTATCCAGGATCTGTGTTGGGCTGTGTAAGCCTAGTATCCAGGATCTGTGTTGGGCTGTGTAAGCCTAGTAGCCAGGATCTGTGTGTTGGGCTGTGTAGCCTAGTAGCCAGGATATGTGTTGGGCTGGTAAGCCTAGTAGCCAGGATATTGTGTTGGGCTGTGTAAGCCTAGTAGCCAGGATCTGTGTTTGGGCTGTTGTAAGCCTAGTAGCCAGGATCTGTGTTGGGCTGTGTAAGCCTAGTAGCCAGGATCTGTGTTGGGCTGTGTAAGCCTATTAGCCAGGATCTTGTTGGGCTGTGTAAGCCTAGTATCCAGGATCTGTGTTTGGGCTGTGTAAGCCTAGTAGCCCGGATCTGTGTTGGGCTGTGTAAGCCTAGTAGCTAGGATCTGGTGTTGGGCTGTTGTAAGCCTAGTAGCCAGGATCTGTGTTGGGCTGTGTAAGCCTAGTAGCCAGGATCTGTGTTGGGCTGTGTACGCCTAGTAGCCAGGATCTGTGTTGGGCTGTGTAAGCCTAGTATCCAGGATCTGTGTTGGGCTGTGTAAAGCCTAGTATCCAAGATCTGTGTTGGGCTGTGTAAGCCTAGTATCCAGGATCCTGTGTTGGGCTGTGTAAGCCTAGTAGCCAGGATATGTGTTGGGCTGTGTAAGCCTAGTATCCAGGATCTGTGTTGGGCTGTGTAAGCCCTAGTAGTCAGGATCGTGGTTGGGCTGTGTAAGCCTAGTAGTCAGGATCTGTGTTGGGCTGTGTAAGGCCTAGTAGCCAGGATCTGCCAGAACCAGAACTCCCCTATTGAATAATTGGCTAAAGCACTGATATGAATACTGTATCAAGAATGCCTTGTGTTACACATTGTAGAAATGAACAATCGGCTCCACAGGTTCTGTAATATTTGAGAGAGAGATGAGTAGTTACTCTCTGCACTGCAGCGTCGGCCTAAATCAACTCCTCTCCTTTCCTCCACTCTCCTCTCCTCTTCAGCCCTTTATCTCACTCCACTCCCCATAAGAGAGACAAGACAACATTAGATTTGGCAAAACAAGCTCCTCTCCACTTCCTTCTACCAGACAGACAGGGAACAAGATGTTCTGCTGGCGTGCGGCCATCTCTATCAAAGAAGAGACACGGTTGCACACAGCAAAACACATAGAACAAAGAAACTAGCCTTCTACAGTCACCCAAAGTCGTATCCATCTAAACAGACAGGCAACATGTTAGGCCAGAAACCCCTCTCGGGGATAAATAGCTGCCTGTCAGAACGCCCTAGAGCAGGGGAAGCCAGCTGCAGCATTGTCTTCTGACCGGTGCCGTCATTCTAACAGCCTGACGTAAGACAATGCACCTGCAGATGAACCTGGTCTGCGCTCCCAATTGGCACCCTATTCCCTACATAATGCATCCCTATGGGCCTTGGTCAAAGGAAGTGCCAAGGAATAGGTGCCATATTGGGACGCAGACCAGGTTCATCGTGCAGGTGCCATTGTCTTACGTCAGGCTTGTTAGAATGACGCCACCGGTCAGAAGCAAATGCTGCAGCTGGCTCTCCCCTGCCTCTAGAGAGCGTTCTGAAGGCAGCTTATTTATTCCCGAGAGGGGTTTCTGGGCCCTACATGTTGCCTGTCTGTTAGATGGATACGACTTTGGCGGTGACTTGTACGAAGGCTAGTTTTCTTTGTCTATGTGTTGGGGCTGTGTGCGCAACCGTGTCTCTTCGTATTGATAGATGCCCAGCCAGCAAGAACTAATCTTGTTCCCTGTCTGTCTGGTAGACAGGAAGTGGAAGAGGAGCTTGTTTGCCAAATCTAATGTGGTCTTGTCTCTCTTACTGGGGAGTGGAGTTGAGATAAAAGGGCTGAAGAGGAGAGGAGAGTTGGGAGAAAGGAGAGGAGTGATTAGCGCGACCGCTGCAGGTGCTATAGAGTAACCTACTCATCTCTCTCTCAAATATTACAGAACCTGTGGAGCCGATTGTTTTCATTTCTACAATGTGTAACACAAGCATTCTTGATACATTATTCATATCAGTGTTTAGCAATTTATTCAATACGGGGATGTGCTGTTCTGGGGCAGATTTGCTACTAGCTTACCACAGCCCAACACCAAGAGATCCTGACTACTAGGCCCTACACAGCCCACACAGATCCTGACTACTAGGCTACACAGCCCAACAACAGATCCTGGATGACTAGCGCTTACACAAGCCCAACCACATATCCTGCTACTAGCCTTACCACAGCCCAACACAGATCCTGGATATAGGCTTAACAGCAGCCCAACACAGTCCTTGTCGATACTAGGCTTACACAGCCCAACACAGATGCCTGGATGACTAGGCCTTTACACAGCCCAACTACAGAATCACTGCGCTACTAGCGTACAAGCCCGAAACACAGATACCTGGGCTAACAGTAGGGCTTACCTCAGCCCAACAAGATCTGGCTACATAGTCTTGAAAACAGATGATCCCAACAAACAGAATCCTAGCTACCTAGGCTTACACAGCCCAAAAGCAGTATCCTGGCTACTGCGTGTGCTTACACAGCTCCAAACACAATACCTAGATACTACGCGGTACATGTCGCCCAAAGTGCTTGGCTGATAGGCTGTACACACGCGTCCGCGAACCACAGAGTCCGTGAGCGTGAACTAGGCTATACACAAGCCCAACACAGATCCGGGCTACTAGGCTTACACAGCCCAACCACAGATCCTGGCTTTACTAGGCTTACACAGGCGCCGAACGACACTATCCTTGCTAGCTAGGCTACCAGGCCCCGAAGCACATGTATTCCTGGCTAACTAGGCTGTAACACAGGACACAGAACACACAGATCCTGGCTACTAGGCTTACACAGCAACGACAGAATCCGTGAAGGAATACTATAGGTGCTTAGCAGAGGCCGGCCAACACAGATCCGTGGATACTAGGGGCTTACTACAGGGAGGAGGGGGGTAGCCAACACAGATCCTGGCTACTAGGCGACCAGCCCAAACACATATCCTGGCTACTAGGCTTACACAGCCCAAAACACAGATGCCTGAGATACTAGCCTTACACAGACCCAAAACACAGATCCTGGCTACTAGGCTTACGACAGCCCAAACACAGAGATCCTGGCTACTTAGGCTTACACAGCCCCAACACAGATCCGGCGATACTAGTGTCCTTACACAAGCCCAACACAGCATCCTGGGCTAACTTAGGCTTACACAGCCCAACACAGATCCGGGCTACTAAGGCTTACACCAGCCCAACACAGATCCTGGCTACGAGCGCTTCACACAGCCCAACACACGATCCTGGCTACTAGGCTTACACAAGCCCAACAACAGATCCGGGCTACTAGGCTCTACACAGCCCAACACCCCAGATCCTGGCTAACTAGTCCTTACACAGCCCAACACAGCAGCCGGGGCTACTAGGCTTACACAGCCCAACCAGATCCTGGCTTACTAGGCTTACACAGCCCAACAACATAGGTTCCCCTCAGTCTCTGTTCCAAACACAATGGCTGCTTCATCAAATGACACCCCACTCCCTTTATAGGGCCATTACCTTTTGACCGGGCGCCCATTAAGGACTCTTTGTGTAAAGTAGTGCACTATATTTTGAGTCCGAGACCTGACACGCTCGGCACAATCTTCTAGTAGTGTGCCAATTTGAGATGCACTTATGAATATAATTCCACGTTGCCCTTTGGCTGCATGGCAGTGGCGTGTTGATAAGCCAGTTTGCCCTTGGAGTGCAGCAGTGCTGTTTGATAAGCCATGTTGCCCTTGAGCTGCAGCAGTGCTGTTGATAAAGCCATGTTGCCCCTTGAGCTCAGCAGTGCTGTGGATAAATGCCACCGTTTCCCTTGAAGCTGCCAGCAGTGCTGTTCTGATAAGCCACCGTTTCCCTTTGAGCTGCAGCAGTTTGCTGTTTGATAAGCCATGTTGCCCTTTGGCTGCAGCCAGTGCTGTTGATAAGCCCACGTTTTCCCTTTGAGCTGCAGCAGTGCTGTTTGATAAGCCACGTTGCCTTTGAGCTGCAGCAGTGCTGTTTGATAAGCCACGTTTGCCCTTGAGCTGCAGCAGTGCCTGTTTGATAAGCCACCGTGTCCCTTTTGAGCTGCAAGCAGTGCTGTTGATAAGCACGTTTCCCTTTGAAGCTCAGCAGTGCTGTTTGATAAGCCACGTTGGCCCTTTGAGCTGCAGCAGTGCTGTTTGATAATCCACGTTTCCCTTTGAGCTGCCAGCCAGTGCTGTTTGATAAGCCATGTTGCCACCTTTGACTGCAGCAGTGCTGTTGATAGCCATGTTTCCCTTTGAGCTTTGCCAGCCAGGCTGTTTGATAAGCCACGTTTCCCGTTTGAGCTGCAGCAGTGATGGTTTGATAAGCCACGTTGCCCTTTGAGCTGCAGCAGTTGCTGTTTTGATAAGCCACGTTGCACTTGAAGCTCAAGCAGTGCTGTTTGATAGCCATGTGGTGGTTCCCTTTAAGTTGTTTTGATCTGCAGTCCTTGCGGAAGCAAGTGGGGAGTAGGTCTCGTGTCACGGTTGTACAAACGTGATGCTTATGTTAGGTCCTCTTCAAGTTGTTGCCCTCTTCTCCACTGTTGCTGCTTGTTGAAGGAGGAGTGCTCCGGTCCGGCACTTAATGAAGGCTGCAAACCATTTCCACCTGCTTGCCAAATGCAGAGCGAGGGAAGGTGGAGGGATGGGAGGGTGAGGGAGGGAGTCAGGAGGGAGGGAGAAAGGAGGGAGCAGAGGGAGAGAGGAGAGAGGGGGGAGGCATGGAAGGAGGGAGAGGGGTGGCGGGGAAGGAGGGATGCGAAGGAGGGTCTGAAGAGAGACGAACAGCATGTTTAATGATGATACTGTCACCTTGGGATCCGATGAATCAATTTAAATACCCTTGTGTATGTGTGTGTCTGTGCAATATCTGCGTGACTGGTCTGCGAGGAAAGATTGTGTGTGTGTATGACTATACCGGGGTGAATGTGAGGACCAGTAGAGTGAAGTGTCGAAAGTACATTGCTTCTAATATTGTACCCAGACTGCTTTTTGGTCTTGGCTTTGGCGTTACATTATTTACAACGCTGATGAGGTTCATTATTTAGTGTATGTATGCTTGGACATTTTTATTGTGTTGAGGGGTCTTATTTCCTGGAGGAAGAAGTATAACTGAAGGAGAGTGAGAGTGAGATTACATAAAGAGAGACGTGAGTGCAAGGTTAGAGGAGAGGGTAGAGAGGAGACGTTAAAGAGGATGTATTAGGTAGAAAAGGTTGAAGCGAGAGATGACGAGATGAGACAGAGCGGTAGAGAGAGAGAGAGACGAGAGAGAGACGAGAGAGACGAACGAGAGAGAGAGAGATGAGAGACGAGAGAGAGAGAGAGGAGAGAGAGAGAGAGAGAAGAGAGAGAGAGAGAGAGAGAGGAGAGAGAGAGAGAGAGAGAGAGAAGAGACGAGAGAGAGAGAGAGAAAGAGAGAGAGAGAGAGATAGAGAGAGAGAGGAGAGAGAGATGAGAGAGAGAGAGAGAGCGAGAAAGAGAGAGAACAAAGAGCAGCGGACAGAGTGCCGAGAGGGAGGGATAAATAATGAATGAAAGCAGACATCCATGCATGAGATAGAGCATTGATTCGGAAGAGTGTTTGAAAATCACACCAAAGCCAGGAAAACTCCGACTGGCTCGAGCAATAGAGCCTTAAGGTAGGGAGAACAGTGAGAACAATAGCGAGAAGAAAGCAAGAGTATGTAGATAATTAGCGGAGGGATTAACATTGGTCCAGATTCAGAACGCTTAATATTCATTAGGTACCAAAAGGAAGAAAACGCAGCCAAAATGGGGAGGGACCTACCTGAATTTGTCCAATAAGAATGTACTTGTTCTTCATTTTGCTTTTCAGAAACGTTTTGCTATGGTGTACACTAATGAATTTTGACCTACTTGTGCCCAACATTGCAGGAGTTTTCCCAGATGTTATTACAGTAGATTGGCCTTAGTCTGCCTGCCTGCTGTCTATAAGGGCCCAGCAGGTCAGAAGTAGCTGCACTATATAGGGAATAGGCTCTGCGTCTAAAGTAAGTGCACTATATAGGCGAATAGAGCTTCTTGTCTTAAAGTAGGTGCACTATATAGGGAAATAGGGCTCTGGTCTAAAGTAGGTGCCACATATAGAATAGGCTCTGCGGTATTAAAGTCGTGCACTATAAGGGGAATAGGGCTCTGGTCTAAAGTAGTGCACTATATATTCCTTCCTTCCTTCCTTCCTTCCTTCCTTTCCTCCTTCCTTCCTTCCTGCCCTGCCTTCTCCTTCCTCCTTCGGGCTGTGTAAGCCTAGTAGCCAGGATCTGTGTTGGGCTGTGTAAGCCTAGTAGCTAGGATCTGTGTTGGGCTGTGTAAGCCTAGTAGCCAGGATCTGTGTTGGGCTGTGTAAGCCTAGTAGCCAGGATCTGTGTTTGGGCTGTGTACGCCTAGTAGCCAGGATCTGTGTTGGGCTGTGTAAGCCTAGTAGCCAGGATCTGCCAGAACCAGAACTCCCCTATTGAATAATTGGCTAAAGCACTGATATGAATACTGTATCAAGAATGCCTTGTGTTACACATTGTAGAAATGAACAATCGGCTCCACAGGTTCTGTAATATTTGAGAGAGAGATGAGTAGTTACTCTACTGCACTGCAGCGTCGGCCTAAATCAACTCCTCTCCTTTCCTCCACTCTCCTCTCCTCTTCAGCCCTTTATCTCACTCCACTCCCCATAAGAGAGACAAGACAACATTAGATTGGCAAACAAGCTCCTCTCCACTTCCTTCTACCAGACAGACAGGGAACAAGATGTTCTGCTGGCTGGGCCATCTATCATAAGAAGAGACACGGTTGCACACAGCAAACACATAGAACAAAGAAACTAGCCTTCTACAGTCACCCAAAGTCGTATCCATCTAACAGACAGGCAACATGTAGGCCAGAAACCCCTCTCGGGGATAAATAGCTGCCTTTCAGAACGCCCTAGAGCAGGGGAAGCCAGCTGCAGCATTGTCTTCTGACCGGTGGCGTCATTCTAACAGCCTGACGTAAGACAATGCACCTGCAGATGAACCTGGTCTGCGTCCCAAATGGCAACCTATTCCTTGCACTTCCTTTGACCAAGGCCCATAGGGATGCATTATGTAGGGAATAGGGTGCCAATTGGGATACAGGCCTGGATGACGGTTGCCATTTACATTATAATTGTTTTATATATCAATTGTGAAAATTAAACATGTCAATGCAGGTAAATTGGAATGATTTGAGCAAAAATAACATTGTATCCTGGCTACCATAGCAGCTGTAAATATGGTATGATTTAAACATGACGACCAAATTAGCTAGAGACGGGAAGCAATTCTCATTCCATTAAATTATACAGTAACACCCTGATTACAGCTGAGGGAACAGAGCGAGGGAGAGAGAAGAGGGAGGGAGAAAGCAGAGGGAGGGAGTGAGAGGAGGGAGGGAGTGAGAGGAGGGAGGGAGAGAGAGGAGGGAGTTTCAGCTTGGCTCACTCATGGACCAGAACGTTTTGGAGCCTATCTCAAGCCTGAAAAAACCTAACCTGGTCCATCCAGGGCCTCTCTAGGCGTAGACGTTGGGCATATCTCAAGCCTGACACACACAAGCCTGTTACATATCTGTGCTGCAGCTCTTCCATTGTTATCATGCATGAAGAGTTGCCTATAAGCTATAGCGCATACAGTATGGGACAGAGCTAGCCAGTTCCAATTCAGTTCCATCTGTAGTTTCACTGGCCTAGTTTAGACACACAGCCTGGTAGTGGTTGTAGTAGTAGTGGTAGTGGTGGTGTTGTGGTATTAGTGGTAGTAGTAGTGGTAGTAGTGGTAATGGTTGTGGTGGTAATGGTAGTAGTAGTAGTAGTGGTGGTAGTGGTTGAGAGTGGTAGTAGTGGTAGTGCTGGTAGTGCTGGTGTTTGTAGTAAGTGGTAGTAGTGGTGGTGGAGGTTTTAGTGGTGGTAGTAGTAGTGGTGGTATTGGTGGTAGTATGGTTGAAGTGGTAGAGATGTTAATAGTAGTAGTGGTGGTAATGGTTGTAGTGGTAATGGTAGTGATAGTAGTAGTGGTGGTAGTGGTTGTAGTAGAGGTAGTAGTGGTAGTGCTGGTAGTGGTGGTGGTTGTAGTAGTGGTTGTATGGGAGTGTGGTAGTGCTGGTAGTGGTGGTGGTTTGTAGTAGTGGTTGTAGTGGGAGTAGTGGTAGTGGTAGTAGTGGTAGTGGTAGTGTAGTATAGTGGGTAGTAGTGGTTGTAGTAGTGGTAGTAGTAGTGGTAGTAGTGGGTGTGCTGGTAGTAGTAGTGGTAGTTGTAGTGGTAGTAGTAGTGGTAGTACTGGGTAGTAGTAGTGATGGTAGTATTGGTGGTAGTGGTGGTCATTATGGTAGTAGTAGTGTAGTAGTAGAGTAGTGGTGGTAGTAGTAGTGCGTGGAGTGGTAGTAAGTAGTGGTGGTAGTGGTAGTAGTAGTGGTTGTAGTGGTGGTAGTAGTGGTGGGTAGTAGTGGTAGTGGTAGTGGTAGTGATAGTAGTGATGGTAGTAATGGTAGTAGTAGTGATGGTAGTGGTAGTAGTGGTAGTAGTGGTAGTAGTAGTGAGGTAGTAGTGGCACTAGGAGTGGTTGGTAGTGATGGTAGTAGTGGTAGTAGTCGTGATGGTGGTAGTGGGGTTAGTAGTAAGTGGTAGTAGTAGTGGTAGTAGTAAGTGGTAGTAGTGGTGGTGGTGGTAGTCAGTAAGTGGTAGTAGTGGTGGGTGGTAGTAGTAGTTGGTAGTAGTAGTGGTAGTAGTAGTGGTAGTAGTGGTAGTAGTGGTGGTAGTAGTAGTGGTAGTACTAGTGGTAGTGATGGTAGTAGTGGTAGTAGGTAGTGGTGGTAGTAGTGATGGTAGTAAGTGGCACAGGAGTGGTGGTAGTAGTGGTAGTAAGTAGTGGTGGTAGTGGTGGTAGTAGTGTAGTAGTAGTGGTAGTAGTAAGTGGTAGTAGTAGTGGTAGTGAACTGGTAGTACTAGTGGATGGTAGAGTAGGTGGTAGTGGTGGTATTAGTGGTAGTAGTAGCAGTAAGTAGTGGTAGTATAGTAGTGGTGGTAGTAGTAGTGGTGGTAGTGGTAGTAACTAGTGGTACGTAGTGGTAGTCGGTAGTAGTAGTAGTGGTTGTAGTGGTAGTAATAGTGGTAGTAGTTAGTAAGTGGTAGTAGTAGTAGTTGGTGGTGTAGTAGTGTGGTAGTGGTAAATAGTGGTAGTAGTAGTAGTGGTGGTAGTGGTAGTAATAATAGTAGTAGTGGTAGTAGTAGTAGTGGTGGTAGTAGTACTGGTGGTAGTAGGTGGTAGGGTAGTATAGTGGTAGTAGTGGTAGTGGTTAGTGTAGTAGTGGTAGTAGTGGTGGTAGTGGTAGTAGTGGTAGTAGTAGTGGTTGTAGTGGTTTGGTAGTAGTAGTGGTGGTAGTGGATGTAGTAGTAGTGGTAGGTGGTAGTTCTGATGGTAGTAGTGGGTGGTGTGTAGTAGTGGTAGTAGTGGTGGTAGTAGTAG
>NC_036872.1:34880311-34886144 GCF_002910315.2 Salvelinus sp. IW2-2015
CTAGCTCTCTTCCATCCCCTCCCATTCTTCTATCTCACTCCTTCTTTCTCTCTCCCTCCCACCTCCTCGATCCACTCCTGCGCCTGCTGCTTCTTCTCCCCACTCACCGTCTGCTCCCCCTCCCCTCGCCTCCCTCACTCCCTCCCTCCCTCCCCTCCCCTCCCCTGCTCCTCCCTCCCTCCCTCTCCTCCCTCATCCCTCCTCCTCTCCTCCCTCCCTCCCTCCCTCCTCTCGTCCCTCCCTCCTCTCTCATCTCTCCTCATCCTTTCTCTCCCCTCTCTCCTCCTTCTTGCCTCTCTCTCCCTCCCTACTGCTCGCCCCTCCCTCTCTCTGTCTCCCTCGCGCTCCCTCCTCTCTCTCTCTCTCTCTCTCCTTCCCTCCCTCTGCACCTCTTCTCCCTCGCCTCCGTCTCTCTCTCCCTCTTCTCCTCTCTCCTGCCTCCTTCTCTTCCTGTCCCCTGCTCCCTCCTCCGCTCCTCTGTTCTCTCCTCCCTCCTCTCTTTTACCTCTCTGCTCTTCTCCCTTGCTTACGCTCACTCCCTCCTTTCTGCTCTCTCTCCTCCCGCCTATGTCCTCTTTCATCTTTCACCTCCCTCCTCTACATCTCTCTCTCTCCGCTCATCTCCCTCCTTACCAGCCGCTCTCTCCCTCCTCTCTCTTTCCCCTCCTCCTCTCTTTCTCTCCCTCTCTCTCATCTCTCGTCTTCCTCCATTCGATACACACTACTCGCCTCTCTCTCCCTTACCGCCTGCCTTCTCCTCCACCTCCCTCTTTCTGCTCCTCTCCGGCCCCCCTACCACCCCTCCTCTCTCTCTCCCCTCCTTTGTTCTCCCCCTCCCTCCGTCTTCTCTCTCTCCTCTCTCCTCCTCTCTGCTCTCTCTCCCTCCTCTCTTACTCCCTTCCCCTCCTCTCCCTCCTCTCTCTATCTCCACCCTCCAACTTCTTTGCCCCTCCCTCTCCTCTCCCTCCTCTTCCCTCCCTCCCTCTGCTCTCCTCTTCTTCTCCCTCCCTGATTCTTCCCTCCCTTCTGCTCTCTCTCTCCACCCCCCCCCCCCCTGCTCTCCTTCTCTACGCTCTCCTCTCCTTTTCTCTCCTCCTTCTCTCTTCTCTCCCTTCCCTCCTCTCTCTCCTCTCCTCTCTCTTCTCCCTCTCTCTCTCCCTCTGCTCTCTCCTCCCCCTCTCTCTCCCCTGCCTCCTCTCTCGCCTCCCGCCCTTCGCCTCCCGCCGCTCTCTCCCTCCTTCTGCCTCTCTACTCTGCTCTCTACCCTCCTTCTCTCTACTTCTCTTCTCTCTCTTCTCCTCTCTTCTGCTACTCTCTCTCTCTTTCTCTCTCTCTCCCCGCTCCCTCCCACCCTCCATCTCGATCTGCTGCTACCCTCCCTCTGCTCTCTCCATCCTTCTTTCTGGACCAGGTTAGTGTGTGTCAGGCTTGAGATAGTCCAACGTCTAGTCCTAGAGAGGCCCTGAATGGACCAGGTTAGTGTGTGTCAGGCTTGAGAGAGCCCAACGTCTAGTCCTGTATATATCAATGATGTCGCTCTTGCTGCTGGTGATTCTCTGATCCACCTCTATGCAGACGACACCATTCTGTATACATTTGGCCCTTCTTTGGAAACTGTGCTAACAAACCTCCAAATGAGCTTCAACGCCATACAACACTCCTTCCGTGGCCTCCAACTGCTTTTAAATGCTAGTAAAACTAAATGCATGCTCTTCAACCGATTGCTGCCCGCACCCTCTTGCCCGACTAGCATCACTACTCTGGACGGTTCTGACCTAGAATATGTGGACAACTACAAATACCTAGGTGTCTGGTTAGACTGTAAACACTCATTCCCGACTCACATTAAGCATCTCCAATCCAAAATCAAATCCAGAATCGGCTTCCTATTTCGCAACAAAGCCTCCTTCACTCATGCCGCCAAATATACCCTCGTAGAACTGACTATCCTACCGATCCTTGACTTCGGCGATGTCATTTACAAAATAGCCTCCAACACTCTACTCAGCAAACTGGATGTAGTCTATCACAGTGCCATCCGTTTTATCACCAAAGCCCCATACTACCCACCACTGCGACCTCTATGCTCTCGTTGGCTGGCCCTCACTACATATCCGTCGCCAAACCCACTGGCTCCAGGTCATCTATAAGTCTTTGCTAGGTAAAGCACCGCCTTATCTCAGCTCACTGGTCACCATAGCAACATCCACCTGTAGCACGCGCTCCAGCAGGTATATATCACTGGTCATCCCCAAAGCCAACACATCCTTTGGCCGYCTTTCCTTCCAGTTCTCTGCTGCCAATGACTGGAACAAATTGCAAAAATCTCTGAAGCTGGAGTCGTATATTTCCCGTTCTAACTTTAAGCATCAGCTGTCAGAGCAGCTTACCATTCACTGTACCTGTACACAGCCAATCTGTAAACATCACACCGGACTACCTCATCCCCATATTATTACTTACCCTCTTGCTCTTTGCACCCCAGTATCTCTACTTGCACATCATCATCTGCACATCTATCACTCCAGTATTAATGCTAAATTGTAATTATTTTTGCCTCTATGACCTATTTATTGCCTACCTCCCTACTCTTCTACATTTGCACTACATAGATCTTTCTATTTTGTTTTATTTTGTGTTATTGACTGTACGTTTGTTTATGTGTAACTCTGTGTTGTTGTTTTTGTCACAATGCTTTGCTTTATCTTGGCCAGGTCGTAGTTGTAAATGAGAACTTGTTCTCAACTGGCCTACCTGGTTAAATAAAGGTGAAATAAATACAAAACAATAAAGTCCTAGAGAGGCCCTGCGTGGACCAGGACAGGTGTGAGCCACTGGAAGAGCTACTGCAACGCCATGTTTACTGGTTGTGTTATAAATCAGCCATAAAGCTGTCTCTGTGTGTGTTTATCATGCTGCATCATAAAGCATATTCATTTCAGTAACAAACAGCATCAATACAGACTACAGCAAGTTCCCTCATCCTTGTAATGGCAACTAAGGCTCAGATACCATATGGGCCCAACTGTTATCAAGCAATTCATTTTTTTGCTAAATCATAAAAAAATATGGTTGCTAAAGCATGATAGTTAAACATCAAATACAGCCTCGGGCTGAAGTAACAATTCAATTAATCACACACTGAACAGTAATATTCCACAGTCGTCTCTATTTGAATAAGATGGCAATTAAAATCCTCATGTATTTGGATATTCATACAATTGGATCATCCAGGAATGTAGAAATCCCCTTTGTTGAATAAAAGTTAACGTAGTGCTTGCAGGTGTTCTCTTCTGACTTGTTGAATATATTCTGAAATAGGCCTAATTCAAGATTTCTATATTTCAACTGTTTCTATTTAAATTATTTTCAAAAAAGATGCATTAAATCAAAACAAATGTAGCGTGTAAAAGCATTTAAGAATTTGTCATATCATTTCACTTGAATGACATTGATGAGATTTTTTTTTTCAGTGGCTGAAATACAATACAAGACAGACAGACAGACAGACAGACAGACAGACAGACAGACAGACAGACAGACAGACAGAGGGATAATTGTAGTGAAGGATAAGGGTGGTGAGGGATAATGGTGGTGATCGATAATGGTGGTGAAGGATAATGGTGGTGAGGGATAATGGTGGTGAAGGATAAGGGTGGTGAGGGATAATGTTAATCTCTTCTCAGAGCCGTTGTATCTGCTTGCAAGTCTTTTGAGAGAGATTAGATAATGGATTGCAGCAGTACACATCAGGACCGTACAGTAGTGTAGTACTAACTCTCCTCCAGACCAACTTCCATCTCTCTCTCTCCTGTCTGAGTCCCTGCTGTGAGATCAGCATACAGAGATAGCCCATGTCTAACATCCCCAGCCTCTATGAGCTGCTGCAGTGCTAGTCCATTAGAGTTTACAGATAGCATTTATAATTCATTGGCCAGCCAGTTAACTTTCTCCTCTGTAGTTGTTGTGTGCTCTCTTATCTGTCGGGTGGTTCTCTTCCTCGTTCTCTTCCTTAGTCTCCAAACGCACCCCTCTCTCTCTCCCCCCTCCCTCTACCCCTCTCGCTCCCTGTCTCTGCCCCTCCCTCCCTCTCAATTCAAATTATTTTCAATTTAWGGGCTTTATTGGCATGGGAAACATATGTTAACATTGCAAAAGCAAGTGAACTAGATAATAAACAAAAGTTAAATAAACAATACAAATTAACAGTAAACATCACACTCACAAAAGTTAAAAAATAATAAAGACATTATACATGTAATATTATATTATATTATATATTATATTATACTACCTCACAGTAGTCAGGTATTCTGCCACTGCTACTCTCTGTTTAGGGCCAAATAGCATTCCAGATGCTCAGTTTTTTTGTTGTTAATTCTTTACAATGTGTCAAGTAACTATCTTTTTATTTTGTCATGATTTAGTTGGGTCTAATTGTGTTGCTGTGCTGGGGCTCTGTGGGGTCTGTTTGTGTTTGTGAACAGGACCAGCTTGCTTTGGGGACTCTTATCCAGGTTAATCTCTCTGTAGGTGATGGCTTTTTTATGGAAGGTTTGGGAATCGCTTCCTTTTAGCTGGTTGTAGAACTTAAGGTCTCTTTTCTGGATTTTGATAATTAGCGGGTATCGGCCTAATTCTGCTCTGCATGCGTTATTTGGTGTTTTACGTTGTACACAAAGGATTTTTTTGAAGAATTCTGCATTCAAAGTATCAATTTCGTGTTTGTCCCATTTTGTGAATTTTCAAACAGTCCATCTAGATTTTCCAATGGGGCTATACATTTGGGTGAGGTTCTTTTCTCGCCTGAGTAGCCTCGTTTCACTGGCAAAAATAAAATGAAACCATCTAGTGTTCAGCGAAATAACAACACAATGTCAAATACAGGTAGCCTAGTCAAATAATTAACACCCAWTCACATTAACCGYTACTCTCTCGMGGGAAATCCACTAACGGTCCGTATGTAGCCAAACGTAGCTGCTGCTCATTCYGTTTGATCSAAAATGGATAAATGGTTAAAAACAAAAGTAAGGCCTGCGTCCATAGAGACACATACCAGCTCTACTGGTAGTACTGCTACTACCAGCTGTACTACACCTGCACCTGTTGACAACACAAGTTGTTCTCCTTCAAGGAGCACATCTAATGCTAGCATCAGTAATTCTACATTTGTTGTTAGCCCAGCTAGAATGGACACTGACGGTTGTGAATCTGATGCAGCCGAAGAGCTACTGCCCCTTACCCGGGAAAGCACCGAACAACAGACAAGGACGTTGGACCATCGAAGAGGCGCAAATATGATGAGAACTACATTGATTTGGGGTTCACTTATATTGGGAGTAGTGCCTTTCCTCAGCCATGGTGTTTTATATGTGCAAAAGTTTGGGAACCACTGATATAGGGCAACGGTGTCTAGATGGAATTAGTATTTGTGGTCCTGGCAACTGAACCTTTTTTGAAACATCAATACTTTTGTCTCACTGAGATTTACTGTCAGGGCCCAGGTCTGTCAGGGCCCAGGTCTGTCAGGGCCCAGGTCTGTCAGGACCCAGGTCTGACAGGGCCCAGGTCTGTCAGGGCCCAGGTCTGACAGGGCCCAGGTCTGTCAGGGCCCAGACCTGGTAGGAGAGGTAGGAGCGGTAGGAGAGCTGGTGCTGCTGTACCAGACAGGGTGGTGAGGTAGGAGAGCTGGTGCTGCTGCAGGCAGGGTGGTGAGGTAGGAGAGATGGTGCTGCTGTACCAGGCAGGGTGGTGAGGTAGGAGAGGAGCCAAGAGAGAGGGGTGAGAAAGAGAGGGTGGCTGGGTCAAAGCTAAAAGAGATGAGAGGTAGTAG